>NW_026645836.1:0-142000 GCF_949987535.1 Balaenoptera acutorostrata | reverse complement strand
CATGGCTGGACCCCCAAATACTATTCCTTTACGTGCTAGGTGGTATCTAGAGCGTGTGAAAGGTTTAATAACTACCCTCACCCTAACGCGTACCCTAACCCTAACACCTACCCTAACCCTAACGCGTACCCTAATCCTAACCCGTACCCTAAACCGAGCCCTAACCCTAACACTAACCCTAACCCTAACCCTAACCCATACCCTACACCCTACCCGAACCCCTCCCCGAACCCGTACCCTAAGCCGTACCCTAACCCTAACCCTAACCCTAAGCTACCCTTGACTGCTTCTGCCTCCAATAGATTTCCTAAGCACTAGTGTTTTAAGGAACAGGTTAAAAAGAGAATCCTAATGTGATTTCTTGATAATGGGTGTGTTCCTTATCTTCTCCTAGTGTCTAAACTCTTCTCCATGGCTGGACCCCCAAATAATATTCCTTTACGTGCTAAGGGGTATCTAGAGACTGGGATAGGTTTAATAACTAACCTCACCCTATCGCGTACCCTAACCCTAACCCCTACCATAACACTAACGCGTACCCTAATCCTAACCCGTACCCTAAACCGAGCCCTAACCCTAACACTAACCCTAACCCTAACCCTAACCCATACCCTACGCCCTACCCGAACGCCTCCCCGAACCCGTACCCTAAGCCGTACCCTAACCCTCCCCCTCACCCTTACCCTAACCCTAAGCTACCCTTGACTGCTTCTGCCTCCAATAGATTTCCTAAGCACTAGTGTTTTAAGGAACATGTTAAAAAGAGAATCCTAATGTGATTTCTTGATAATGGGTGTGTTCCTTATCTTCTCCTAGTGTCTAAGCTCTTCTTCATGGCTGGACCCCCAAATAATATTCCTTTACGTGCTAAGGGGTATCTAGAGAGTGGGATAGGTTTAATAACTACTCTCACCCTAAAGCGTACCCTAACTCTAACCCCTACCCTAACCCTAACGCGTACCCTAATCCTAACCCGTACCCTAAACCGAGCCCTAACCCTAACACTAACCCTAACCCTAACTCTAACCCATACCGTACGCCCTACCATAACCCCTCCCCGAACCCGTACCCTATGCCGTACACTAACCCTCACTCTAACTCTAACTCTAACCCTAAGTTACCCTTGATTGCTTCTGCCTCCAATAGATTTCCTAAGCACTAGTGTTTTAAGGAACAGTTTAAAAAGAGAATCCTAATGTGATTTCTTGATAATGGGTGTGTTCCTTATCTTCTCCTAGTGTCTAAACTCTTCTCCATGGCTGGACCCCCAAATAATATTTCTTTACGTGCTCAGGGGTATCTAGAGAGTGGGATAGGTTTAATAACTACACTCACCCTAGTGCGTACCATAACCCTAACCCCTACCCTAACACTAACGCGTACCCTAATCCTAACCCGTACCCTAAACCGAGCCCGAACCCTAACACTAACCCTAACCCTAACCCTAACCCATACCCTACGCCCTACTCGAACCCCTCCCCGAAACCCGTACCCTAAGCCATACCCTAACCCTCACCCTAACCCTAACCCTAACCCTAAGCTACCCTTGACTGCTTCTGCCTCCAATAGATTTCCTAAGCACTAGTGTTTTAAGGAACAGGTTAAAAAGAGAATCCTAATGTGATTTCGTGATAATGGGTGTGTTCCTTATCTTCTCCTAGTGTCTAAACACTTCTCCATGGCTGGACCCCCAAATAATATTCCTTTACGTGCTAAGGGGTATATAGAGAGTGGGATAGGTTTAATAACTACCCTCACCCTAACGCGTACCCTAACCCTAACACCTACCCTAACCCTAACACGTACCCTAATCCTAACCCGTACCCTAAACCGAGCCCTAACCCTAACACTAACCCTAACCCTAACCCATACCCTACACCCTCCCCGAACCCCTCCCCGAACCCGTACCCTAAGCCGTACCCTAACCCTAACCCTAACCCTAAGCTACCCTTGACTGCTTCTGCCTCCAATAGATTTCCTAAGCACTAGTGTTTTAAGGAACAGGTTAAAAAGAGAATCCTAATGTGATTTCTTGATAATGGGTGTGTTCCTTATCTTCTCCTCGTGTCTAAACTCTTCTCCATGGCTGGACCCCCAAATAATATTCCTTTACGTGCTCAGGGGTATCTAGAGAGTGGGATAGGTTTAATAACAACCCTCACCCTAACGCGTACCCTAACCCTAAACCCTACCCTAACCCTAACGCGTACCCTAATCCTAACCCGTACCCTAAACCGAGCCCTAACCCTAACACTAACCCTAACCCTAACCCTAACCCATAACCTACGCCCTACCCGAACCCCTCCCCGAACCCGTACCCTAAGCCATACCCTAATCCTCACCCTAACCCTAACCCTAACCCTAAGCTACCCTTGACTGCTTCTGCCTCCAATAGATTTCCTAAGCACTAGTGTTTTAAGGAACAGGTTAAAAAGAGAATCCTAATGTGATTTCGTGATAATGGGTGTGTTCCTTATCTTCTCCTAGTGTCTAAATTCTTCTCCATGGCTGGACCCACAAATAATATTCCTTTACGTGCTAAGGGGTATCTAAAGAGTGTGATAGGTTTAATAACTAACCTCACCCTATCGCCTTACCTAACCCTAACCCCTACCCTAACACTAACGCGTACCCTAATCCTAACACGTACCCTAAACCGAGCCCTAACCCTAACACTAACCCTAACCCTAACCCTAAACCATACCCTACGCCCTACCCGAACCCCTCCCCGAACCCGTACCCTAAGCCGTACCCTAACCCTAACCCTAACCCTAAGCTACCCTTGACTGCTTCTGCCTCCAATAGATTTCCTAAGCACTAGTGTTTTAAGGAACAGGTTAAAAAGAGAATCCTAATGTGATTTCTTGATAATGGGTGTGTTCCTTATCTTCTCCTCGTGTCTAAACTCTTCTCCATGGCTGGACCCCCAAATAATATTCCTTTACGTGCTCAGGGGTATCTAGAGAGTGGGATAGGTTTAATAACAACCCTCACCCTAACGCGTACCCTAACCCTAAACCCTACCCTAACCCTAACGCGTACCTTAATCCTAAACCGTACCCTAAACCGAGCCCTAACCCTAACACTAACCCTAACCCTAACCCTAACCCATACCCTACGCCCTACCCGAACCCCTCCCCGAACCCGTACCCTAAGCCATACCCTAACCCTCACCCTAACCCTAAACCTAACCCTAAGCTACCCTTGACTGCTTCTGCCTCCAATAGATTTCCTAAGCACTAGTGTTTTAAGGAACAGGTTAAAAAGAGAATCCTAATGTGATTTCTTTATAATGGGTGTGTTGCTTATTTTCTCCTAGTGTTTAAACTCTACTCCATGGCTGGACCTCCAAATAATATTCCTTTATGTGCTAAGGGGTATCTAGAGAGTGGGATAGGTTTAATAAGTAACCTCACCCTATCGCATACCCTAACCCTAACCCCTACCCTAACCCTAACGCGTACCCTAATCCTAACCCGTACCCTAAACCGAGCCCTAACCCTAACACTAACCCTAACCCTAACCCTAACCCATACCCTACGCCCTACCCGAACCCCTCCCCGAACCCGTACCCTAAGCCGTACCCTAACCCTAACCCTATCCCTAAGCTACCCTTGACTGCTTCTGCCTCCAATAGATTTCCTAAGCACTAGTGTTTTAAGGAACAGGTTAAAAAGAGAATCCTAATGTGATTTCTTTATAATGGGTGTGTTGCTTATTTTCTCCTAGTGTTTAAACTCTACTCCATGGCTGGACCTCCAAATAATATTCCTTTACGTGCTAAGGGGTATCTAGAGAGTGGGATAGGTTTAATAAGTAACCTCACCCTATCGCATACCCTAACCCTAACCCCTACCCTAACCCTAACGCGTACCCTAATCCTAACCCGTACCCTAAACCGAGCCCTAACCCTAACACTAACCCTAACCCTAACCCTAACCCATACCCTACGCCCTACCCGAACCCCTCCCCGAACCCGTACCCTAAGCCGTACCCTAACCCTAACCCTATCCCTAAGCTACCCTTGACTGCTTCTGCCTCCAATAGATTTCCTAAGCACTAGTGTTTTAAGGAACAGGTTAAAAAGAGAATCCTAATGTGATTTCTTGATAATGGGTGTGTAACTTATCTTCTCCTAGTGTCTAAACTCTTCTCCATGGCTGGACCCCCAAATAATATTCCTTTACGTGCTAAGGGGTATCTAGAGAGTGGGATAGGTTTAATAACTAACCTCACCCTATCGCGTACCCTAACCCTAACCCCTACCCTAACACTAACGCGTACCCTAATCCTAACCCGTACCCTAAACCGAGCCCTAACCCTAACACTAACCCTAACCCTAACCCTAAACCATACCCTACGCCCTACCCGAACCCCTCCCCGAACCCGTACCCTAAGCCGTACCCTAACCCTCACCCTCACCCTAACCCTAACCCTAAGCTACCCTTGACTGCTTCTGCCTCCAATAGAATTCCTAAGCACTAGTGTTTTAAGGAACAGGTTAAAAAGAGAATCCTAATGTGATTTCTTGATAATGGGTGTGTTCCTTATCTTCTCCTAGTGTCTAAACTCTTCTCCATGGCTGGACCCCCAAATAATATTCCTTTACGTGCTAAGGGGTATCTAGAGAGTGGGATAGGTTTAATAACTACCCTCACCCTAACGCGTACCCTAACCCTAACCCCTACCCTAACCCTAACGCGTACCCTAATCGTAACCCGTACCCTAAACCGAGCCCTAACCCTAACACTAGCGCTAACCCTAACCCTAACCCATACCCTACGCCCTACCCGAACGCCTCCCCGAACCCGTACCCTAAGCCGTACCCTAACCCTCCCCCTCACCCTTACCCTAACCCTAAGCTACCCTTGACTGCTTCTGCCTCCAATAGATTTCCTAAGCACTAGTGTTTTAAGGAACAAGTTAAAAAGAGAATCCTAATGTGATTTCTTGATAATGGGTGTGTTCCTTATCTTCTCCTAGTGTCTAAGCTCTTCTCCATGGCTGGACCCCCAAATAATATTCCTTTACGTGCTAAGGGGTATCTAGAGAGTGGGATAGGTTTAATAACTACTCTCACCCTAAAGCGTACCCTAACCCTAACCCCTACCATAACCCTAACGCGTACCCTAATCCTAACCCGTACCCTAAACCGAGCCCTAACCCTAACACTAACCCTAACCCTAACCCTAACCCATACCCTACGCCCTACCCTAACCCCTCCCCAAACCCGTACCGTATGCCGTACCCTAACCCTCACCCTAACTCTAACTCTAACCCTAAGCTACCCTTGATTGCTTCTGCCTCCAATAGATTTCCTAAGCACTAGTGTTTTAAGGAACAGGTTAAAAAGAGAATCCTAATGTGATTTCTTGATAATGGGTGTGTTCCTTATCTTCTCCTAGTGTCTAAACTCTTCTCCATGGCTGGACCCCCAAATAATATTCCTTTAAGTGCTCAGGGGTATCTAGAGAGTGGGATAGGTTTAATAACTACCCTCACCCTAGTGCGTACCATAACCCTAACCCCTACCCTAACACTAACGCGTACCCTAATCCTAACCCGTACCCTAAACAGAGCCCGAACCCTAACAGTAACCCTAACCCTAACCCTAACCCATACCCTACGCCCAACCCGAACCCCTCCCCGAACCCGTACCCTAAGCCGTACCCTAACCCTAACCCTAACACTAAGCTACCCTTGACTGCTTCTGCCTCCAATAGATTTCCTAAGCACTAGTGTTTTAAGGAACAGGTTAAAAAGAGAATCCTAATGTGATTTCTTGATAATGGGTGTGTTCCTTATTTTCTCCTAGTGTCTAAACTCTTCTCCATGGCTGGACCCCCAAATAATATTCCTTTACGTGCTAAGGGGTATCTAGAGAGTGGGATAGCTTTAATAAGTAACCTCACCCTATCGCATACCCTAACCCTAACCCCTACCCTAACCCTAACGCGTACCCTAATCCTAACCCGTACCCTAAACCGAGCCCTAACCCTAACACTAACCCTAACCCTAACCCTAACCCATAGCCTACGCCCTACCCTAACCCCTCCCCGAACCCGTACCGTATGCCGTACCCTAACCCTCACCCTAACTCTAACTCTAACCCTAAGCTACCCTTGATTGCTTCTGCCTCCAATAGATTTCCTAAGCACTAGTGTTTTAAGGAACAGGTTAAAAAGAGAATCCTAATGTGATTTCTTGATAATGGGTGTGTTCCTTATCTTCTCCTAGTGTCTAAACTCTTCTCCATGGCTGGACCCCCAAATAATATTCCTTTACGTGCTCAGGGGTATCTAGAGAGTGGGATAGGTTTAATAACTAACCTCACCCTAGTGCGTATCATAACCCTAACCCCTACCCTAACACTAACGCGTACCCTAATCCTAACCCGTACCCTAAACAGAGCCCGAACCCTAACACTAACCCTAACCCTAACCCTAACCCATACCCTACGCCCAACCCGAACCCCTCCCCGAACCCGTACCCTAAGCCGTACCCTAACCCTAACCCTAACACTAAGCTACCCTTGACTGCTTCTGCCTCCAATAGATTTCCTAAGCACTAGTGTTTTAAGGAACAGGTTAAAAAGAGAATCCTAATGTGATTTCTTGATAATGGGTGTGTTCCTTATTTTCTCCTAGTGTCTAAACTCTTCTCCATGGCTGGACCCCCAAATAATATTCCTTTACGTGCTAAGGGGTATCTAGAGAGTGGGATAGGTTTAATAAGTAACCTCACCCTATCGCATACCCTAACCCTAACCCCTACCCTAACCCTAACGCGTACCCTAATCCTAACCCGTACCCTAAACCGAGCCCTAACCCTAACACTAACCCTAACCCTAACCCTAAACCATACCCTACGCCCTACCCGAACCCCTCCCCGAACCCGTACCCTAAGCCGTACCCTAACCCTAACCCTAACCCTAAGCTACCCTTGACTGCTTCTGCCTCCAATAGATTTCCTAAGCACTAGTGTTTTAAGGAACAGGTTAAAAAGAGAATCCTAATGTGATTTCTTGATAATGGGTGTGTTCCTTATCTTCTCCTCGTGTCTAAACTCTTCTCCATGGCTGGACCCCCAAATAATATTCCTTTACGTGCTCAGGGGTATCTAGAGAGTGGGATAGGTTTAATAACAACCCTCACCCTAACGCGTACCCTAACCCTAAACCCTACCCTAACCCTAACGCGTACCCTAATCCTAACCCGTACCCTAAACCGAGCCCTAACCCTAACACTAACCCTAACCCTAACCCTAACCCATACCCTACGCCCTACCCGAACCCCTCCCCGAACCCGTACCCTAAGCCATACCCTAACCCTCACCCTAACCCTAAACCTAACCCTAAGCTACCCTTGACTGCTTCTGCCTCCAATAGATTTCCTAAGCACTAGTGTTTTAAGGAACAGGTTAAAAAGAGAATCCTAATGTGATTTCTTTATAATGGGTGTGTTGCTTATTTTCTCCTAGTGTTTAAACTCTACTCCATGGCTGGACCTCCAAATAATATTCCTTTACGTGCTAAGGGGTATCTAGAGAGTGGGATAGGTTTAATAAGTAACCTCACCCTATCGCATACCCTAACCCTAACCCCTACCCTAACCCTAACGCGTACCCTAATCCTAACCCGTACCCTAAACCGAGCCCTAACCCTAACACTAACCCTAACCCTAACCCTAACCCATACCCTACGCCCTACCCGAACCCCTCCCCGAACCCGTACCCTAAGCCGTACCCTAACCCTAACCCTATCCCTAAGCTACCCTTGACTGCTTCTGCCTCCAATAGATTTCCTAAGCACTAGTGTTTTAAGGAACAGGTTAAAAAGAGAATCCTAATGTGATTTCTTGATAATGGGTGTGTAACTTATCTTCTCCTAGTGTCTAAACTCTTCTCCATGGCTGGACCCCCAAATAATATTCCTTTACGTGCTAAGGGGTATCTAGAGAGTGGGATAGGTTTAATAACTAACCTCACCCTATCGCGTACCCTAACCCTAACCCCTACCCTAACACTAACGCGTACCCTAATCCTAACCCGTACCCTAAACCGAGCCCTAACCCTAACACTAACCCTAACCCTAACCCTAAACCATACCCTACGCCCTACCCGAACCCCTCCCCGAACCCGTACCCTAAGCCGTACCCTAACCCTCACCCTCACCCTAACCCTAACCCTAAGCTACCCTTGACTGCTTCTGCCTCCAATAGAATTCCTAAGCACTAGTGTTTTAAGGAACAGGTTAAAAAGAGAATCCTAATGTGATTTCTTGATAATGGGTGTGTTCCTTATCTTCTCCTAGTGTCTAAACTCTTCTCCATGGCTGGACCCCCAAATAATATTCCTTTACGTGCTAAGGGGTATCTAGAGAGTGGGATAGGTTTAATAACTACCCTCACCCTAACGCGTACCCTAACCCTAACCCCTACCCTAACCCTAACGCGTACCCTAATCGTAACCCGTACCCTAAACCGAGCCCTAACCCTAACACTAGCGCTAACCCTAACCCTAACCCATACCCTACGCCCTACCCGAACGCCTCCCCGAACCCGTACCCTAAGCCGTACCCTAACCCTCCCCCTCACCCTTACCCTAACCCTAAGCTACCCTTGACTGCTTCTGCCTCCAATAGATTTCCTAAGCACTAGTGTTTTAAGGAACAAGTTAAAAAGAGAATCCTAATGTGATTTCTTGATAATGGGTGTGTTCCTTATCTTCTCCTAGTGTCTAAGCTCTTCTCCATGGCTGGACCCCCAAATAATATTCCTTTACGTGCTAAGGGGTATCTAGAGAGTGGGATAGGTTTAATAACTACTCTCACCCTAAAGCGTACCCTAACCCTAACCCCTACCATAACCCTAACGCGTACCCTAATCCTAACCCGTACCCTAAACCGAGCCCTAACCCTAACACTAACCCTAACCCTAACCCTAACCCATACCCTACGCCCTACCCTAACCCCTCCCCAAACCCGTACCGTATGCCGTACCCTAACCCTCACCCTAACTCTAACTCTAACCCTAAGCTACCCTTGATTGCTTCTGCCTCCAATAGATTTCCTAAGCACTAGTGTTTTAAGGAACAGGTTAAAAAGAGAATCCTAATGTGATTTCTTGATAATGGGTGTGTTCCTTATCTTCTCCTAGTGTCTAAACTCTTCTCCATGGCTGGACCCCCAAATAATATTCCTTTAAGTGCTCAGGGGTATCTAGAGAGTGGGATAGGTTTAATAACTACCCTCACCCTAGTGCGTACCATAACCCTAACCCCTACCCTAACACTAACGCGTACCCTAATCCTAACCCGTACCCTAAACAGAGCCCGAACCCTAACAGTAACCCTAACCCTAACCCTAACCCATACCCTACGCCCAACCCGAACCCCTCCCCGAACCCGTACCCTAAGCCGTACCCTAACCCTAACCCTAACACTAAGCTACCCTTGACTGCTTCTGCCTCCAATAGATTTCCTAAGCACTAGTGTTTTAAGGAACAGGTTAAAAAGAGAATCCTAATGTGATTTCTTGATAATGGGTGTGTTCCTTATTTTCTCCTAGTGTCTAAACTCTTCTCCATGGCTGGACCCCCAAATAATATTCCTTTACGTGCTAAGGGGTATCTAGAGAGTGGGATAGCTTTAATAAGTAACCTCACCCTATCGCATACCCTAACCCTAACCCCTACCCTAACCCTAACGCGTACCCTAATCCTAACCCGTACCCTAAACCGAGCCCTAACCCTAACACTAACCCTAACCCTAACCCTAACCCATAGCCTACGCCCTACCCTAACCCCTCCCCGAACCCGTACCGTATGCCGTACCCTAACCCTCACCCTAACTCTAACTCTAACCCTAAGCTACCCTTGATTGCTTCTGCCTCCAATAGATTTCCTAAGCACTAGTGTTTTAAGGAACAGGTTAAAAAGAGAATCCTAATGTGATTTCTTGATAATGGGTGTGTTCCTTATCTTCTCCTAGTGTCTAAACTCTTCTCCATGGCTGGACCCCCAAATAATATTCCTTTACGTGCTCAGGGGTATCTAGAGAGTGGGATAGGTTTAATAACTAACCTCACCCTAGTGCGTATCATAACCCTAACCCCTACCCTAACACTAACGCGTACCCTAATCCTAACCCGTACCCTAAACAGAGCCCGAACCCTAACACTAACCCTAACCCTAACCCTAACCCATACCCTACGCCCAACCCGAACCCCTCCCCGAACCCGTACCCTAAGCCGTACCCTAACCCTAACCCTAACACTAAGCTACCCTTGACTGCTTCTGCCTCCAATAGATTTCCTAAGCACTAGTGTTTTAAGGAACAGGTTAAAAAGAGAATCCTAATGTGATTTCTTGATAATGGGTGTGTTCCTTATTTTCTCCTAGTGTCTAAACTCTTCTCCATGGCTGGACCCCCAAATAATATTCCTTTACGTGCTAAGGGGTATCTAGAGAGTGGGATAGGTTTAATAAGTAACCTCACCCTATCGCATACCCTAACCCTAACCCCTACCCTAACCCTAACGCGTACCCTAATCCTAACCCGTACCCTAAACCGAGCCCTAACCCTAACACTAACCCTAACCCTAACCCTAAACCATACCCTACGCCCTACCCGAACCCCTCCCCGAACCCGTACCCTAAGCCGTACCCTAACCCTAACCCTAACCCTAAGCTACCCTTGACTGCTTCTGCCTCCAATAGATTTCCTAAGCACTAGTGTTTTAAGGAACAGGTTAAAAAGAGAATCCTAATGTGATTTCTTGATAATGGGTGTGTTCCTTATCTTCTCCTCGTGTCTAAACTCTTCTCCATGGCTGGACCCCCAAATAATATTCCTTTACGTGCTCAGGGGTATCTAGAGAGTGGGATAGGTTTAATAACAACCCTCACCCTAACGCGTACCCTAACCCTAAACCCTACCCTAACCCTAACGCGTACCCTAATCCTAACCCGTACCCTAAACCGAGCCCTAACCCTAACACTAACCCTAACCCTAACCCTAACCCATACCCTACGCCCTACCCGAACCCCTCCCCGAACCCGTACCCTAAGCCATACCCTAACCCTCACCCTAACCCTAAACCTAACCCTAAGCTACCCTTGACTGCTTCTGCCTCCAATAGATTTCCTAAGCACTAGTGTTTTAAGGAACAGGTTAAAAAGAGAATCCTAATGTGATTTCTTGATAATGGGTGTGTTCCTTATTTTCTCCTAGTGTCTAAACTCTTCTCCATGGCTGGACCCCCAAATAATATTCCTTTACGTGCTAAGGGGTATCTAGAGAGTGGGATAGGTTTAATAAGTAACCTCACCCTATCGCATACCCTAACCCTAACCCCTACCCTAACCCTAACGCGTATCCTAATCCTAACCCGTACCCTAAACCGAGCCCTAACCCTAACACTAACCCTAACCCTAACCCTAACCCATACCCTACGCCCTACCCGAACCCCTCCCCGAACACGTACCCTAAGCCGTACCCTAACCCTAACCCTATCCCTAAGCTACCCTTGACTGCTTCTGCCTCCAATAGTTTTCCTAAGCACTAGTGTTTTAAGGAACAGGTTAAAAAGAGAATCCTAATGTGATTTCTTGATAATGGGTGTGTTCCTTATCTTCTCCTAGTGTCTAAACTCTTCTCCATGGCTGGACCCCCAAATAATATTCCTTTACGTGCTAAGGGGTATCTAGAGAGTGGGATAGGTTTAATAACTAACCTCACCCTATCGCGTACCCTAACCCTAACCCCTACCCTAACACTAACGCGTACCCTAATCCTAACCCGTACCCTAAACCGAGCCCTAACCCTAACACTAACCCTAACCCTAACCCTAAACCATACCCTACGCCCTACCCGAACCCCTCCCCGAACCCGTACCCTAAGCCGTACCCTAACCCTCACCCTCACCCTAACCCTAACCTTAAGCTACCCTTGACTGCTTCTGCCTCCAATAGAATTCCTAAGCACTAGTGTTTTAAGGAACAGGTTAAAAAGAGAATCCTAATGTGATTTCTTGATAATGGGTGTGTTCCTTATCTTCTCCTAGTGTCTAAACTCTTCTCCATGGCTGGACCCCCAAATAATATTCCTTTACGTGCTCAGGGGTATCTAGAGAGTGGGATAGGTTTAATAACTACCCTCACCCTAGTGCGTACCATAACCCTAACCCCTACCCTAACACTAACGCGTACCCTAATCCTAACCCGTACCCTAAACAGAGCCCGAACCCTAACACTAACCCTAACCCTAACCCTAACCCATACCCTACGCCCAACCCGAACCCCTCCCCGAACCCGTACCCTAAGCCGTACCCTAACCCTAACCCTAACACTAAGCTACCCTTGACTGCTTCTGCCTCCAATAGATTTCCTAAGCACTAGTGTTTTAAGGAACAGGTTAAAAAGAGAATCCTAATGTGATTTCTTGATAATGGGTGTGTTCCTTATTTTCTCCTAGTGTCTAAACTCTTCTCCATGGCTGGACCCCCAAATAATATTCCTTTACGTGCTAAGGGGTATCTAGAGAGTGGGATAGGTTTAATAAGTAACCTCACCCTATCGCATACCCTAACCCTAACCCCTACCCTAACCCTAACGCGTACCCTAATCCTAACCCGTACCCTAAACCGAGCCCTAACCCTAACACTAACCCTAACCCTAACCCTAACCCATACCCTACGCCCTACCCGAACCCCTCCCCGAACACGTACCCTAAGCCGTACCCTAACCCTAACCCTATCCCTAAGCTACCCTTGACTGCTTCTGCCTCCAATAGATTTCCTAAGCACTAGTGTTTTAAGGAACAGGTTAAAAAGAGAATCCTAATGTGATTTCTTGATAATGGGTGTGTTCCTTATCTTCTCCTAGTGTCTAAACTCTTCTCCATGGCTGGACCCCCAAATAATATTCCTTTACGTTCTAAGGGGTATCTAGAGAGTGGGATAGGTTTAATAACTAACCTCACCCTATCGCGTACCCTAACCCTAACCCCTACCCTAACACTAACGCGTACCATAATCCTAACCCGTACCCTAAACCGAGCCCTAACCCTAACCCTAACCCTAACCCTAACCCTAAACCATACCCTACGCCCTACCCGAACCCCTCCCCGAACCCGTACCCTAAGCCGTACCCTAACCCTCACCCTCACCCTAACTCTAACCTTAAGCTACCCTTGACTGCTTCTGCCTCCAATAGAATTCCTAAGCACTAGTGTTTTAAGGAACAGGTTAAAAAGAGAATCCTAATGTGATTTCTTGATAATGGGTGTGTTCCTTATCTTCTCCTAGTGTCTAAACTCTTCTCCATGGCTGGACCCCCAAATAATATTCCTTTACGTGCTCAGGGGTATCTAGAGAGTGGGATAGTTTTAATAACTACCCTCACCCTAGTGCGTACCATAACCCTAACCCCTACCCTAACACTAACGCGTACCCTAATCCTAACCCGTACCCTAAACCGAGCCCGAACCCTAACCCTAACCCTAACCCTAACCCGAACCCGTACCCTAAGCCGTACCCTAACCCTAACCCTAACCCTAAGCTACCCTTGACTGCTTCTGCCTCCAATAGATTTCCTAAGCACTAGTGTTTTAAGGAACAGGTTAAAAAGAGAATCCTGATGTGATTTCTTGATAATGGGTGTGTTCCTTATCTTCTCCTCGTGTCTAAACTCTTCTCCATGGCTGGACCCCCAAATAATATTCCTTTACGTGCTCAGGGGTATCTAGAGAGTGGGATAGGTTTAATAACAACCCTCACCCTAACGCGTACCCTAACCCTAAACCCTACCCTAACCCTAACGCGTACCCTAATCCTAACCCGTACCCTAAACCGAGCCCTAACCCTAACACTAACCCTAACCCTAACCCTAACCCATACCCTACGCCCTACCCGAACCCCTCCCCGAACCCGTACGCTAAGCCATACCCTAACCCTCACCCTAACCCTAAACCTAACCCTAAGCTACCCTTGACTGCTTCTGCCTCCAATAGATTTCCTAAGCACTAGTGTTTTAAGGAACAGGTTAAAAAGAGAATCCTAATGTGATTTCTTGATAATGGGTGTGTTCCTTATTTTCTCCTAGTGTCTAAACTCTTCTCCATGGCTGGACCTCCAAATAATATTCCTTTACGTGCTAAGGGGTATCTAGAGAGTGGGATAGGTTTAATAAGTAACCTCACCCTATCGCATACCCTAACCCTAAACCCTACCCTAACCCTAACGCGTACCCTAATCCTAACCCGTACCCTAAACCGAGCCCTAACCCTAACACTAACCCTAACCCTAACCCTAACCCATACCCTACGCCCTACCCGAACCCCTCCCCGAACCCGTACCCTAAGCCGTACCCTAACCCTAACCCTATCCCTAAGCTACCCTTGACTGCTTCTGCCTCCAATAGATTTCCTAAGCACTAGTGTTTTAAGGAACAGGTTAAAAAGAGAATCCTAATGTGATTTCTTGATAATGGGTGTGTTCCTTATCTTCTCCTAGTGTCTAAACTCTTCTCCATGGCTGGACCCCCAAATAATATTCCTTTACGTGCTAAGGGGTATCTAGAGAGTGGGATAGGTTTAATAACTAACCTCACCCTATCGCGTACCCTAACCCTAACCCCTACCCTAACACTAACGCGTACCCTAATCCTAACCCGTACCCTAAACCGAGCCCTAACCCTAACACTAACCCTAACCCTAACCCTAAACCATACCCTACGCCCTCCCCGAACCCGTAACCTAAGCCGTACCCTAACCCTCACCCTCACCCTAACCCTAACCCTAAGCTACCCTTGACGGCTTCTGCCTCCAAAAGATTTCCTAAGCACTAGTGTTTTAAGGAACAGGTTAAAAAGAGAATCCTAATGTGATTTCTTGATAATGGGGGTGTTCCTTATTTTCTCCTAGTGTCTAAACTCTTCTCCATGGCTGGACCCCCAAATAATATTCCTTTACGTGCTAAGGGGTATCTAGAGAGTGGGATAGGTTTAATAAGTAACCTCACCCTATCACATACCCTAACCCTAACCCCTACCCTAACCCTAACGCGTACCCTAATCCTAACCCGTACCCTAAACCGAGCCCTAACCCTAACACTAACCCTAACCCTATCCCTATCCCATACCCTACGCCCTACCCGAACCCCTCCCCGAACCCGTACCCTAAGCCGTACCCTAACCCTCACCCTAACCCTAACCCTAACCCTAAGCTACCCTTGACTGCTTCTGCCTCCAATAGATTTCCTAAGCAATAGTGTTTTAAGGAACAGGTTAAAAAGAGAATCCTAATGTGATTTCGTGATAATGGGTGTGTTCCTTATCTTCTCCTAGTGTCTAAACTCTTCTCCATGGCTGGACCCACAAATAATATTCCTTTACGTGCTAAGGGGTATCTAAAGAGTGTGATAGTTTTAATAACTAACCTCACCCTATCGCGTACCCTAACCCTAACCCCTACCCTAACACTAACGCGTACCCTAATCCTAACCCGTACCCTAAACCGAGCCCTAACCCTAACACTAACCCTAACCCTAACCCTAAACCATACCCTACGCCCTAACCGAACCCCTCCCCGAACCCGTACCCTAAGCCGTACCCTAACCCTAACCCTAACCCTAAGCTACCCTTGACTGCCTCTGCCTCCAATAGATTTCCTAAGCACTAGTGTTTTAAGGAACAGGTTAAAAAGAGAATCCTAATGTGATTTCTTGATAATGGGTGTGTTCCTTATCTTCTCCTCGTGTCTAAACTCTTCTCCATGGCTGGACCCCCAAATAATATTCCTTTACGTGCTCAGGGGTATCTAGAGAGTGGGATAGGTTTAATAACAACCCTCACCCTAACGCGTACCCTAAACCTAAACCCTACCCTAACCCTAACGCGTACCCTAATCCTAACCCGTACCCTAAACCGAGCCCTAACCCTAACACTAACCCTAACCCTAACCCTAAACCATAACCTACGCCCTACCCTAACCCCTCCCCGAACCCGTAACCTATGCCGTACCCTAACCCTCACCCTAACTCTAACTCTAACCCTAAGCTACCCTTGATTGCTTCTGCCTCCAATAGATTTCCTAAGCACTAGTGTTTTAAGGAACAGGTTAAAAAGAGAATCCTAATGTGATTTCTTGATAATGGGTGTGTTCCTTATCTTCTCCTAGTGTCTAAACTCTTCTCCATGGCTGGACCCCCAAATAATATTCCTTTAAGTGCTCAGGGGTATCTAGAGAGTGGGATAGGTTTAATAACTACCCTCACCCTAGTGCGTACCATAACCCTAACCCCTACCCTAACACTAACGCGTACCCTAATCCTAACCCGTATCCTAAACAGAGCCCGAACCCTAACACTAACCCTAACCCTAACCCTAACCCATACCCTACGCCCTACCCGAACCCCTCCCCGAACCCGTACCCTAAGCCGTACCCTAACCCTAACCCTAACCCTAAGCTACCCTTGACTGCTTCTGCCTCCAATAGATTTCCTAAGCACTAGTGTTTTAAGGAACAGGTTAAAAAGAGAATCCTAATGTGATTTCTTGATAATGGGTGTGTTCCTTATTTTCTCCTAGTGTCTAAACTCTTCTCCATGGCTGGACCCCCAAATAATATTCCTTTACGTGCTCAGGGGTATCTAGAGAGTGGGATAGGTTTAATAAGTAACCTCACCCTATCGCATACCCTAACCCTAACCCCTACCCTAACCCTAACGCGTACCCTAATCCTAACCCGTACCCTAAACCGAGCCCTAACCCTAACACTAACCCTAACCCTATCCCTATCCCATACACTACGCCCTACCCGAACCCCTCCCCGAACCCGTACCCTAAGCCGTACCCTAACCCTAACCCTAACCCTAAGCTACCCTTGACTGCTTCTGCCTCCAATAGATTTCCTAAGCAATAGTGTTTTAAGGAACAGGTTAAAAAGAGAATCCTAATGTGATTTCGTGATAATGGGTGTGTTCCTTATCTTCTCCTAGTGTCTAAACTCTTCTCCATGGCTGGACCCCCAAATAATATTCCTTTACGTGCTAAGGGGTATCTAGAGAGTGGGATAGGTTTAATAACTAACCTCACCCTATCGCGTACCCTAACCCTAACCCCTACCCTAACACTAACGCGTACCCTAATCCTAACCCGTACCCTAAACCGAGCCCTAACCCTAACACTAACCCTAACCCTAACCCTAAACCATACCCTACGCCCTACCCGAACCCCTCCCCGAACCCGTACCCTAAGCCGTACCCTAACCCTCACCCTCACCCTAACCCTAACCTTAAGCTACCCTTGACTGCTTCTGCCTCCAATAGAATTCCTAAGCACTAGTGTTTTAAGGAACAGGTTAAAAAGAGAATCCTAATGTGATTTCTTGATAATGGGTGTGTTCCTTATCTTCTCCTAGTGTCTAAACTCTTCTCCATGGCTGGACCCCCAAATAATATTCCTTTACGTGCTCAGGGGTATCTAGAGAGTGGGATAGGTTTAATAACTACCCTCACCCTAGTGCGTACCATAACCCTAACCCCTACCCTAACACTAACGCGTACCCTAATCCTAACCCGTACCCTAAACAGAGCCCGAACCCTAACACTAACCCTAACCCTAACCCTAACCCATACCCTACGCCCAACCCGAACCCCTCCCCGAACCCGTACCCTAAGCCGTACCCTAACCCTAACCCTAACACTAAGCTACCCTTGACTGCTTCTGCCTCCAATAGATTTCCTAAGCACTAGTGTTTTAAGGAACAGGTTAAAAAGAGAATCCTAATGTGATTTCTTGATAATGGGTGTGTTCCTTATTTTCTCCTAGTGTCTAAACTCTTCTCCATGGCTGGACCCCCAAATAATATTCCTTTACGTGCTAAGGGGTATCTAGAGAGTGGGATAGGTTTAATAAGTAACCTCACCCTATCGCATACCCTAACCCTAACCCCTACCCTAACCCTAACGCGTACCCTAATCCTAACCCGTACCCTAAACCGAGCCCTAACCCTAACACTAACCCTAACCCTAACCCTAACCCATACCCTACGCCCTACCCGAACCCCTCCCCGAACACGTACCCTAAGCCGTACCCTAACCCTAACCCTATCCCTAAGCTACCCTTGACTGCTTCTGCCTCCAATAGATTTCCTAAGCACTAGTGTTTTAAGGAACAGGTTAAAAAGAGAATCCTAATGTGATTTCTTGATAATGGGTGTGTTCCTTATCTTCTCCTAGTGTCTAAACTCTTCTCCATGGCTGGACCCCCAAATAATATTCCTTTACGTTCTAAGGGGTATCTAGAGAGTGGGATAGGTTTAATAACTAACCTCACCCTATCGCGTACCCTAACCCTAACCCCTACCCTAACACTAACGCGTACCATAATCCTAACCCGTACCCTAAACCGAGCCCTAACCCTAACCCTAACCCTAACCCTAACCCTAAACCATACCCTACGCCCTACCCGAACCCCTCCCCGAACCCGTACCCTAAGCCGTACCCTAACCCTCACCCTCACCCTAACTCTAACCTTAAGCTACCCTTGACTGCTTCTGCCTCCAATAGAATTCCTAAGCACTAGTGTTTTAAGGAACAGGTTAAAAAGAGAATCCTAATGTGATTTCTTGATAATGGGTGTGTTCCTTATCTTCTCCTAGTGTCTAAACTCTTCTCCATGGCTGGACCCCCAAATAATATTCCTTTACGTGCTCAGGGGTATCTAGAGAGTGGGATAGTTTTAATAACTACCCTCACCCTAGTGCGTACCATAACCCTAACCCCTACCCTAACACTAACGCGTACCCTAATCCTAACCCGTACCCTAAACCGAGCCCGAACCCTAACCCTAACCCTAACCCTAACCCGAACCCGTACCCTAAGCCGTACCCTAACCCTAACCCTAACCCTAAGCTACCCTTGACTGCTTCTGCCTCCAATAGATTTCCTAAGCACTAGTGTTTTAAGGAACAGGTTAAAAAGAGAATCCTGATGTGATTTCTTGATAATGGGTGTGTTCCTTATCTTCTCCTCGTGTCTAAACTCTTCTCCATGGCTGGACCCCCAAATAATATTCCTTTACGTGCTCAGGGGTATCTAGAGAGTGGGATAGGTTTAATAACAACCCTCACCCTAACGCGTACCCTAACCCTAAACCCTACCCTAACCCTAACGCGTACCCTAATCCTAACCCGTACCCTAAACCGAGCCCTAACCCTAACACTAACCCTAACCCTAACCCTAACCCATACCCTACGCCCTACCCGAACCCCTCCCCGAACCCGTACGCTAAGCCATACCCTAACCCTCACCCTAACCCTAAACCTAACCCTAAGCTACCCTTGACTGCTTCTGCCTCCAATAGATTTCCTAAGCACTAGTGTTTTAAGGAACAGGTTAAAAAGAGAATCCTAATGTGATTTCTTGATAATGGGTGTGTTCCTTATTTTCTCCTAGTGTCTAAACTCTTCTCCATGGCTGGACCTCCAAATAATATTCCTTTACGTGCTAAGGGGTATCTAGAGAGTGGGATAGGTTTAATAAGTAACCTCACCCTATCGCATACCTTAACCCTAAACCCTACCCTAACCCTAACGCGTACACTAATCCTAACCCGTACCCTAAACCGAGCCCTAACCCTAACACTAACCCTAACCCTAACCCTAACCCATACCCTACGCCCTACCCGAACCCCTCCCCGAACCCGTACCCTAAGCCGTACCCTAACCCTAACCCTATCCCTAAGCTACCCTTGACTGCTTCTGCCTCCAATAGATTTCCTAAGCACTAGTGTTTTAAGGAACAGGTTAAAAAGAGAATCCTAATGTGATTTCTTGATAATGGGTGTGTTCCTTATCTTCTCCTAGTGTCTAAACTCTTCTCCATGGCTGGACCCCCAAATAATATTCCTTTACGTGCTAAGGGGTATCTAGAGAGTGGGATAGGTTTAATAACTAACCTCACCCTATCGCGTACCCTAACCCTAACCCCTACCCTAACACTAACGCGTACCCTAATCCTAACCCGTACCCTAAACCGAGCCCTAACCCTAACACTAACCCTAACCCTAACCCTAAACCATACCCTACGCCCTCCCCGAACCCGTAACCTAAGCCGTACCCTAACCCTCACCCTCACCCTCACCCTAACCCTAAGCTACCCTTGACGGCTTCTGCCTCCAAAAGATTTCCTAAGCACTAGTGTTTTAAGGAACAGGTTAAAAAGAGAATCCTAATGTGATTTCTTGATAATGGGTGTGTTCCTTATTTTCTCCTAGTGTCTAAACTCTTCTCCATGGCTGGACCCCCAAATAATATTCCTTTACGTGCTAAGGGGTATCTAGAGAGTGGGATAGGTTTAATAAGTAACCTCACCCTATCGCATACCCTAACCCTAACCCCTACCCTAACCCTAACGCGTACCCTAATCCTAACCCGTACCCTAAACCGAGCCCTAACCCTAACACTAACCCTAACCCTATCCCTATCCCATACCCTACGCCCTACCCGAACCCCTCCCCGAACCCGTACCCTAAGCCGTACCCTAACCCTCACCCTAACCCTAACCCTAACCCTAAGCTACCCTTGACTGCTTCTGCCTCCAATAGATTTCCTAAGCAATAGTGTTTTAAGGAACAGGTTAAAAAGAGAATCCTAATGTGATTTCGTGACAATGGGTGTGTTCCTTATCTTCTCCTAGTGTCTAAACTCTTCTCCATGGCTGGACCCACAAATAATATTCCTTTACGTGCTAAGGGGTATCTAAAGAGTGTGATAGTTTTAATAACTAACCTCACCCTATCGCGTACCCTAACCCTAACCCCTACCCTAACACTAACGCGTACCCTAATCCTAACCCGTACCCTAAACCGAGCCCTAACCCTAACACTAACCCTAACCCTAACCCTAAACCATACCCTACGCCCTAACCGAACCCCTCCCCGAACCCGTACCCTAAGCCGTACCCTAACCCTAACCCTAACCCTAAGCTACCCTTGACTGCCTCTGCCTCCAATAGATTTCCTAAGCACTAGTGTTTTAAGGAACAGGTTAAAAAGAGAATCCTAATGTGATTTCTTGATAATGGGTGTGTTCCTTATCTTCTCCTCGTGTCTAAACTCTTCTCCATGGCTGGACCCCCAAATAATATTCCTTTACGTGCTCAGGGGTATCTAGAGAGTGGGATAGGTTTAATAACAACCCTCACCCTAACGCGTACCCTAACCCTAAACCCTACCCTAACCCTAACGCGTACCCTAATCCTAACCCGTACCCTAAACCGAGCCCTAACCCTAACAGTAACCCTAACCCTAACCCTAAACCATACCCTACGCCCTCCCCGAACCCGTAACCTAAGCCGTACCCTAACCCTCACCCTCACCCTAACCCTAACCCTAAGCTACCCTTGACGGCTTCTGCCTCCAAAAGATTTCCTAAGCACTAGTGTTTTAAGGAACAGGTTAAAAAGAGAATCCTAATGTGATTTCTTGATAATGGGTGTGTTCCTTATTTTCTCCTAGTGTCTAAACTCTTCTCCATGGCTGGACCCCCAAATAATATTCCTTTACGTGCTAAGGGGTATCTAGAGAGTGGGATAGGTTTAATAAGTAACCTCACCCTATCGCATACCCTAACCCTAACCCCTACCCTAACCCTAACGCGTACCCTAATCCTAACCCGTACCCTAAACCGAGCCCTAACCCTAACACTAACCCTAACCCTATCCCTATCCCATACCCTACGCCCTACCCGAACCCCTCCCCGAACCCGTACCCTAAGCCGTACCCTAACCCTCACCCTAACCCTAACCCTAACCCTAAGCTACCCTTGACTGCTTCTGCCTCCAATAGATTTCCTAAGCAATAGTGTTTTAAGGAACAGGTTAAAAAGAGAATCCTAATGTGATTTCGTGACAATGGGTGTGTTCCTTATCTTCTCCTAGTGTCTAAACTCTTCTCCATGGCTGGACCCACAAATAATATTCCTTTACGTGCTAAGGGGTATCTAAAGAGTGTGATAGTTTTAATAACTAACCTCACCCTATCGCGTACCCTAACCCTAACCCCTACCCTAACACTAACGCGTACCCTAATCCTAACCCGTACCCTAAACCGAGCCCTAACCCTAACACTAACCCTAACCCTAACCCTAAACCATACCCTACGCCCTAACCGAACCCCTCCCCGAACCCGTACCCTAAGCCGTACCCTAACCCTAACCCTAACCCTAAGCTACCCTTGACTGCCTCTGCCTCCAATAGATTTCCTAAGCACTAGTGTTTTAAGGAACAGGTTAAAAAGAGAATCCTAATGTGATTTCTTGATAATGGGTGTGTTCCTTATCTTCTCCTCGTGTCTAAACTCTTCTCCATGGCTGGACCCCCAAATAATATTCCTTTACGTGCTCAGGGGTATCTAGAGAGTGGGATAGGTTTAATAACAACCCTCACCCTAACGCGTACCCTAACCCTAAACCCTACCCTAACCCTAACGCGTACCCTAATCCTAACCCGTACCCTAAACCGAGCCCTAACCCTAACACTAACCCTAACCCTAACCCTAAACCATAACCTACGCCCTACCCTAACCCCTCCCCGAACCCGTAACCTATGCCGTACCCTAACCCTCACCCTAACTCTAACTCTAACCCTAAGCTACCCTTGATTGCTTCTGCCTCCAATAGATTTCCTAAGCACTAGTGTTTTAAGGAACAGGTTAAAAAGAGAATCCTAATGTGATTTCTTGATAATGGGTGTGTTCCTTATCTTCTCCTAGTGTCTAAACTCTTCTCCATGGCTGGACCCCCAAATAATATTCCTTTAAGTGCTCAGGGGTATCTAGAGAGTGGGATAGGTTTAATAACTACCCTCACCCTAGTGCGTACCATAACCCTAACCCCTACCCTAACACTAACGCGTACCCTAATCCTAACCCGTATCCTAAACAGAGCCCGAACCCTAACACTAACCCTAACCCTAACCCTAACCCATACCCTACGCCCTACCCGAACCCCTCCCCGAACCCGTACCCTAAGCCGTACCCTAACCCTAACCCTAACCCTAAGCTACCCTTGACTGCTTCTGCCTCCAATAGATTTCCTAAGCACTAGTGTTTTAAGGAACAGGTTAAAAAGAGAATCCTAATGTGATTTCTTGATAATGGGTGTGTTCCTTATTTTCTCCTAGTGTCTAAACTCTTCTCCATGGCTGGACCCCCAAATAATATTCCTTTACGTGCTCAGGGGTATCTAGAGAGTGGGATAGGTTTAATAAGTAACCTCACCCTATCGCATACCCTAACCCTAACCCCTACCCTAACCCTAACGCGTACCCTAATCCTAACCCGTACCCTAAACCGAGCCCTAACCCTAACACTAACCCTAACCCTATCCCTATCCCATACACTACGCCCTACCCGAACCCCTCCCCGAACCCGTACCCTAAGCCGTACCCTAACCCTAACCCTAACCCTAAGCTACCCTTGACTGCTTCTGCCTCCAATAGATTTCCTAAGCAATAGTGTTTTAAGGAACAGGTTAAAAAGAGAATCCTAATGTGATTTCGTGATAATGGGTGTGTTCCTTATCTTCTCCTAGTGTCTAAACTCTTCTCCATGGCTGGACCCACAAATAATATTCCTTTACGTGCTAAGGGGTATCTAAAGAGTGTGATAGGTTTAATAACTAACCTCACCCTATCGCGTACCCTAACCCTAACCCCTACCCTAACACTAACGCGTACCCTAATCCTAACCCGTACCCTAAACCGAGCCCTAACCCTAACACTAACCCTAACCCTAACCCTAAAACATACCCTATGCCCTACCCGAACCCCTCCCCGAACCCGTACCCTAAGCCGTACCCTAACCCTAACCCTAACCCTAAGCTACCCTTGACTGCTTCTGCCTCCAATAGATTTCCTAAGCACTAGTGTTTTAAGGAACAGGTTAAAAAGAGAATCCTAATGTGATTTCTTGATAATGGGTGTGTTCCTTATCTTCTCCTCGTGTCTAAACTCTTCTCCATGGCTGGACCCCCAAATAATATTCCTTTACGTGCTCAGGGGTATCTAGAGAGTGGGATAGGTTTAATAACAACCCTCACCCTAACGCGTACCCTAACCCTAAACCCTACCCTAACCCTAACGCGTACCCTAATCCTAACCCATACCCTAAACCGAGCCCTAACCCTAACACTAACCCTAACCCTAACCCTAACCCATACCCTACGCCCTACGCGAACCCCTCCCCGAACCCGTACCCTAAGCCATACCCTAACCCTCACCCTAACCCTAAACCTAACCCTAAGCTACCCTTGACTGCTTCTGCCTCCAATAGATTTCCTAAGCACTAGTGTTTTAAGGAACAGGTTAAAAAGAGAATCCTAATGTGATTTCTTGATAATGGGTGTGTTCCTTATTTTCTCCTAGTGTCTAAACTCTTCTCCATGGCTGGACCCCCAAATAATATTCCTTTACGTGCTAAGGGGTATCTAGAGAGTGGGATAGGTTTAATAAGTAACCTCACCCTATCGCATACCCTAACCCTAACCCCTACCCTAACCCTAACGCGTACCCTAATCCTAACCCGTACCCTAAACCGAGCCCTAACCCTAACACTAACCCTAACCCTAACCCTAACCCATACCCTACGCCCTACCCGAACCCCTCCCCGAACCCGTACCCTAAGCCGTACCCTAACCCTAACCCTATCCCTAAGCTACCCTTGACTGCTTCTGCCTCCAATAGATTTCCTAAGCACTAGTGTTTTAAGGAACAGGTTAAAAAGAGAATCCTAATGTGATTTCTTGATAATGGGTGTGTTCCTTATCTTCTCCTAGTGTCTAAACTCTTCTCCATGGCTGGACCCCCAAATAATATTCCTTTACGTGCTAAGGGGTATCTAGAGAGTGGGATAGGTTTAATAACTAACCTCACCCTATCGCGTACCCTAACCCTAACCACTACCCTAACACTAACGCGTACCCTAATCCTAACCCGTACCCTAAACCGAGCCCTAACCCTCACACTAAACCTAACCCTATTCCTATCCCATACCCTACGCCCTACCCGAACCCCTCCCCGAACCCGTACCCTAAGCCGTACCCTAACCCTCACCCTAACCCTAACCCTAACCCTAAGCTACCCTTGACTGCTTCTGCCTCCAATAGATTTCCTAAGCAATAGTGTTTTAAGGAACAGGTTAAAAAGAGAATCCTAATGTGATTTCGTGATAATGGGTGTGTTCCTTATCTTCTCCTAGTGTCTAAACTCTTCTCCAAGGCTGGACCCACAAATAATATTCCTTTACGTGCTAAGGGGTATCTAAAGAGTGTGATAGGTTTAATAACTAACCTCACCCTATCGCGTACCCTAACCCTAACCCCTACCCTAACACTAACGCGTACCCTAATCCTAACCCGTACCCTAAACCGAGCCCTAACCCTAACACTAACCCTAACCCTAACCCTAAACCATACCCTACGCCCTACCCGAACCCCTCCCCGAACCCGTACCCTAAGCCGTACCCTAACCCTCACCCTCACCCTCACCCTAACCCTAAGCTACCCTTGACTGCTTCTGCCTCCAATAGAATTCCTAAGCACTAGTGTTTTAAGGAACAGGTTAAAAAGAGAATCCTAATGTGATTTCTTGATAATGGGTGTGTTCCTTATCTTCTCCTAGTGTCTAAACTCTTCTCCATGGCTGGACCCCCAAATAATATTCCTTTACGTGCTCAGGGGTATCTAGAGAGTGGGATAGGTTTAATAACTACCCTCACCCTAGTGCGTACCATAACCCTAACCCCTACCCTAACACTAACGCGTACCCTAATCCTAACCCGTACCGTAAACAGAGCCCGAACCCTAACACTAACCCTAACCCTAACCCTAACCCATACCCTAGGCCCTCCCCGAACCCCTCCCCGAACCCGCACCCTAAGCCGTACCCTAACCCTAACTCTAACCCTAAGCTACCCTTGACTGCTTCTGCCTCCAATAGATTTCCTAAGCACTAGTGTTTTAAGGAACAGGTTAAAAAGAGAATCCTAATGTGATTTCTTAATAATGGGTGTGTTCCTTATCTTCTCCTCGTGTCTAAACTCTTCTCCATGGCTGGACCCCCAAATAATATTCCTTTACGTGCTCAGGGGTATCTAGAGAGTGGGATAGGTTTAATAACAACCCTCACCCTAACGCGTACCCTAACCCTAAACCCTACCCTAACCCTAACGCGTACCCTAATCCTAACCCATACCCTAAACCGAGCCCTAACCCTAACACTAACCCTAACCCTAACCCTAACCCATACCCTACGCCCTACGCGAACCCCTCCCCGAACCCGTACCCTAAGCCATACCCTAACCCTCACCCTAACCCTAAACCTAACCCTAAGCTACCCTTGACTGCTTCTGCCTCCAATAGATTTCCTAAGCACTAGTGTTTTAAGGAACAGGTTAAAAAGAGAATCCTAATGTGATTTCTTGATAATGGGTGTGTTCCTTATTTTCTCCTAGTGTCTAAACTCTTCTCCATGGCTGGACCCCCAAATAATATTCCTTTACGTGCTAAGGGGTATCTAGAGAGTGGGATAGGTTTAATAAGTAACCTCACCCTATCGCATACCCTAACCCTAACCCCTACCCTAACCCTAACGCGTACCCTAATCCTAACCCGTACCCTAAACCGAGCCCTAACCCTAACACTAACCCTAACCCTAACCCTAACCCATACCCTACGCCCTACCCGAACCCCTCCCCGAACCCGTACCCTAAGCCGTACCCTAACCCTAACCCTATCCCTAAGCTACCCTTGACTGCTTCTGCCTCCAATAGATTTCCTAAGCACTAGTGTTTTAAGGAACAGGTTAAAAAGAGAATCCTAATGTGATTTCTTGATAATGGGTGTGTTCCTTATCTTCTCCTAGTGTCTAAACTCTTCTCCATGGCTGGACCCCCAAATAATATTCCTTTACGTGCTAAGGGGTATCTAGAGAGTGGGATAGGTTTAATAACTAACCTCACCCTATCGCGTACCCTAACCCTAACCACTACCCTAACACTAACGCGTACCCTAATCCTAACCCGTACCCTAAACCGAGCCCTAACCCTAACACTAAACCTAACCCTATTCCTATCCCATACCCTACGCCCTACCCGAACCCCTCCCCGAACCCGTACCCTAAGCCGTACCCTAACCCTCACCCTAACCCTAACGCTAACCCTAAGCTACCCTTGACTGCTTCTGCCTCCAATAGATTTCCTAAGCAATAGTGTTTTAAGGAACAGGTTAAAAAGAGAATCCTAATGTGATTTCGTGATAATGGGTGTGTTCCTTATCTTCTCCTAGTGTCTAAACTCTTCTCCATGGCTGGACCCACAAATAATATTCCTTTACGTGCTAAGGGGTATCTAAAGAGTGTGATAGGTTTAATAACTAACCTCACCCTATCGCGTACCCTAACCCTAACCCCTACCCTAACACTAACGCGTACCCTATTCCTAACCCGTACCCTAAACCGAGCCCTAGCCCTAACACTAACCCTAACCCTAACCCTAAACCATACCCTACGCCCTACACGAACCCCTCCCCGAACCCGTACCCTAAGCCGTACCCTAACCCTCACCCTCACCCTAACCCTAACCCTAAGCTACCCTTGACTGCTTCTGCCTCCAATAGATTTCCTAAGCACTAGTGTTTTAAGGAACAAGTTAAAAAGAGAATACTAATGTGATTTCTTGATAATGGGTGTGTTCCTTATCTTCTCCTAGTGTCTAAACTCTTCTCCATGGCTGGACCCACAAATAATATTCCTTTACGTGCTAAGGGGTATCTAAAGAGTGTGATAGGTTTAATAAATAACCTCACCCTATCGCGTACCCTAACCCTAACCCCTACCCTAACATTAACGCGTACCCTAATCCTAACCCGTACCCTAAACCGAGCCCTAACCCTAACACTAGCGCTAACCCTAACCCTAACCCATACCCTACGCCCTACCCGAACGCCTCACCGAACCCGTACCCTAAGCCGTACCCTAACCCTCACCCTCACCCTTACCCTAACCCTAAGTTACCATTGACTGCTTCTGCCTCCAATAGATTTCCTAAGCACTAGTGTTTTAAGGAACAAGTTAAAAAGAGAATCCTGGGGCTTCCCTGGTGGCGCAGTTGTTGAGAGTCTGCCTGCCGGTGCAGGGGACGCGGCTTCGAGCCCTGGTCTGGGAGGATCCCACATGCCGCGGAGCAGCTGGGCCCGTGAGCCACAGTTGCTGGGCCTGCGCGTCTGGAGCCTGTGCTCCGCGACGGGAGAGGCCGCGATGATGAGAGGCCTGCGCACCGCGATGAAGAGTGGTCCCCACTTGCCACAAATGGAGAAAGCCCTCGCACGGAAACGAAGACCCAACACAGCCATAAATAAATTAAATAAATAAATAATTAAAAAAAAAAAAAAAAAGAGAATCCTAATGTGATTTCTTGATAATGGGTGTGTTCCTTATCTTCTCCTAGTGTCTAAGCTCTTCTCCATGGCTGGACCCCCAAATAATATTCCTTTACGTGCTAAGGGGTATCTAGAGAGTGGGATAGGTTTAATAACTACTCTCACCCTAAAGCGTACCCTAACCCTAACCCCTACCCTAACCCTAACGCATACCCTAATCCTAACCCGTACCCTAAACCGAGCCCTAACCCTAACACTAACCCTAACCCTAACCCTAACCCATACCCTACGCCCTACCCTAACCCCTCCCCGAACCCGTACCCTAAGCCGTACCCACACCCTCACCGTAACTCTAACTCTAACCCTAAGCTACCCTTGATTGCTTCTGCCTCCAATAGATTTCCTAAGCACTAGTGTTTTAAGGAACAGGTTAAAAAGAGAATCCTAATGTGATTTCGTGGTCATGGGTGTGTTCCTTATCTTCTCCTAGTGTCTAAGCTCTTCTCCATGGCTGGACCCCCAAATAATATTCCTTTACGTGCTCAGGGGTATCTAGAGAGTGGTATAGGTTTAATAACTACCCTCACCCTTGTGCGTACCATAACCCTAACCCTACCCTAACACTAACGCGTACCCTAATCCTAACCCGTACCCTAAACAGAGCCCGAACCCTAACACTAACCCTAACCCTAAACCTAACCCATACCCTACGCCCTACCCGAACCCCTCCCCGAACCCGTACCCTAAGCCGTACCCTAACGCTAACCCTAACCCTAAGCTACCCTTGACTGCTTCTGCCTCCAATAGATTTCCTAAGCACTAGTGTTTTAAGGAACAGGTTAAAAAGAGAATCCTAATGTGATTTCTTGATAATGGGTGTGTTCCTTATTTTCTCCTAATGTCTAAACTCTTCTCCATGGCTGGACACCCAAATAATATTCCTTTACGTGCTAAGGGGTATCTAGAGAGTGGGATAGGTTTAATAAGTAACCTCACCCTATCGCATACCCTAACCCTAACACCTACCCTAACCCTAACGCATACCCTAATCCTAACCCGTACCCTAAACCGAGCCCTAACCCTAACACTAACCCTAACCCTAACCCTATCCCATAACCTACGCCCTACCCGAACCCCTCCCCGAACCTGTACCCTAAGCCGTACCCTAACCCTAACCCTAACCCTAAGCTACCCTTGACTGCTTCTGCCTCCAATAGATTTCCTAAGCACTAGTGTTTTAAGGAACAGGTTAAAAAGAGAATCCTAATGTGATTTCTTGATAATGGGTGTGTTCCTTATTTTCTCCTAGTGTCTAAACTCTTCTCCATGGCTGGACCCCCAAATAATATTCCTTTACGTGCTAAGGGGTATCTAGAGAGTGGGATAGGTTTAATAACTAACCTCAC
Source organism: Balaenoptera acutorostrata (assembly GCF_949987535.1). Classification (NCBI taxonomy): domain Eukaryota; kingdom Metazoa; phylum Chordata; class Mammalia; order Artiodactyla; family Balaenopteridae; genus Balaenoptera; species Balaenoptera acutorostrata. Next base: position 112,163 of record NW_026645836.1, on the reverse strand, counting down.
CCTAACGCGTACCCTAACCCTAACCCCTACCCTAACACTAACGCGTACCCTAATCCTAACCCGTACCCTAAACCGAGCCCTAACCCTAACACTAACCCTAACCCTAACCCTAAACCATACCCTACGCCCTACCCGAACCCCTCCCCGAACCCGTACCCTAAGCCGTACCCTAACCCTAACCCTAACCCTAAGCTACCCTTGACTGCTTCTGCCTCCAATAGATTTCCTAAGCACTAGTGTTTTAAGGAACAGGTTAAAAAGAGAATCCTAATGTGATTTCTTGATAATGGGTGTGTTCCTTATCTTCTCCTAGTGTCTAAACTCTTCTCCATGGCTGGACTCCCAAATAATATTCCTTTATGTGCTAAGGGGTATCTAGAGAGTGGGATAGGTTTAATAACTACGCTCACCCTTACGCGTACCCTAACCCTAAACCCTACCCTAACCCTAACGCGTACCCTAATCCTAACCCGTACCCTAAACCGAGCCCTAACCCTAACACTAGCGCTAACCCTAACCCTAACCCATACCCTACGCCCTACCCGAACGCCTCACCGAACCCGTACCCTAAGCCGTACCCTAACCCTCACCCTCACCCTTACCCTAACCCTAAGCTACCATTGACTGCTTCTGCCTCCAATAGATTTCCTAAGCACTAGTGTTTTAAGGAACAAGTTAAAAAGAGAATCCTGGGGCTTCCCTGGTGGCGCAGTGGTTGAGAGTCTGCCTGCCGGTGCAGGGGACGCGGGTTCGAGCCCTGGTCTGGGAGGATCCCACATGCCGCGGAGCAGCTGGGCCCGTGAGCCACAGTTGCTGGGCCTGCGCGTCTGGAGCCTGTGCTCCGCGACGGGAGAGGCCGCGATGATGAGAGGCCTGCGCACCGCGATGAAGAGTGGTCCCCACTTGCCACAACTGGAGAAAGCCCTCGCACGGAAACGAAGACCCAACACAGCCATAAATAAATTAAATAAATAAATAATTAAAAAAAAAAAAAAAAAAAAAAGAGAATCCTAATGTGATTTCTTGATAATGGGTGTGTTCCTTATCTTCTCCTAGTGTCTAAGCTCTTCTCCATGGCTGGACCCCCAAATAATATTCCTTTACGTGCTAAGGGGTATCTAGAGAGTGGGATAGGTTTAATAACTACTCTCACCCTAAAGAGTACCCTAACCCTAACCCCTACCCTAACCCTAACGCGTACCCTAATCCTAACCCGTACCCTAAACCGAGCCCTAACCCTAACACTAACCCTAACCCTAACCCTAACCCATACCCTACGCCCTACCCTAACCCCTCCCCGAACCCGTACCCTAAGCCGTACCCTAACCCTCACCCTAACTCTAACTCTAACCCTAAGCTACCCTTGATTGCTTCTGCCTCCAATAGATTTCCTAAGCACTAGTGTTTTAAGGAACAGGTTAAAAAGAGAATCCTAATGTGATTTCTTGATAATGGGTGTGTTCCTTATCTTCTCCTAGTGTCTGAACTCTTCTCCATGGCTGGACCCCTAAATAATATTCCTTTACGTGCTCAGGGGTATCTAGAGAGTGGGATAGGTTTAATAACTACCCTCACCCTAGTGCGTACCATAACCCTAACCCCTACACTAACACTAACGCGTACCCTAATCCTAAACTGTACCCTAAACAGAGCCCGAACCCTAACACTAACCCTAACCCTAACCCTAACCCATACCCTACGCCCTACCCGAACCCCTCCCCGAACCCGTACCCTAAGCCGTACCCTAACCCTAACCCTAACCCTAAGCTACCCTTGACTGCTTCTGCCTCCAATAGATTTCCTAAGCACTAGTGTTTTAAGGAACAGGTTAAAAAGAGAATCCTAATGTGATTTCTTGATAATGGGTGTGTTCCTTATTTTCTCCTAGTGTCTAAACTCTTCTCCATGGCTGGACCCCCAAATAATATTCCTTTACGTGCTAAGGGGTATCTAGAGAGTGGGATAGGTTTAATAACTAACCTCACCCTATCGCCTACCCTAACCCTAACCCCTACCCTAACACTAACGCGTACCCTAATCCTAACCCGTACCCTAAACCGAGCCCTAACCCTAACACTAACCCTAACCCTAACCCTAACCCATACCCTACGCCCTACCCGAACCCCTACCCGAACCCGTACCCTAAGCCGTACCCTAACCCTCACCCTAACCCTAACCCTAACCCTAAGCTACCCTTGACTGCTTCTGCCTCCAATAGATTTCCTAAGCAATAGTGTTTTAAGGAACATGTTAAAAAGAGAATCCTAATGTGATTTCGTGATAATCGGTGTGTTCCTTATCTTCTCCTAGTGTCTAAACTCTTCTCCATGGCTGGACCCACAAATAATATTCCTTTACGTGCTAAGGGGTATCTAAAGAGTGTGATAGGTTTAATAACTAACCTCACCCTTTCGCGTACCCTAACCCTAACCCCTACCCTAACACTAACGCGTACCCTAATCCTAACCCGTACCCTAAACCGAGCCGTAACCCTAACACTAACCCTAACCCTAACCCTATCCCATAACCTACGCCCTAACCGAACCCCTCCCCGAACCCGTACCCTAAGCCGTACCCTAACCCTAACCCTAACCCTAAGCTACCCTTGACTGCTTCTGCCTCCAATAGATTTCCTAAGCACTAGTGTTTTAAGGAACAAGTTAAAAAGAGAATCCTGGGGCTTCCCTGGTGGCGCAGTGGTTGAGAGTCTGCCTGCCGGTGCAGGGGACGCGGGTTCGAGCCCTGGTCTGGGAGGATCCCACATGCCGCGGAGCAGCTGGGCCCGTGAGCCACAGTTGCTGGGACTGCGCGTCTGGAGCCTGTGCTCCGCGACGGGAGAGGCCGCGATGATGAGAGGCCTGCGCACCGCGATGAAGAGTGGTCCCCACTTGCCACAACTGGAGAAAGCCCTCGCACGGAAACGAAGACCCAACACAGCCATAAATAAATTAAATAAATAAATAATTAAAAAAAAAAAAAAAAGAGAATCCTAATGTGATTTCTTGATAATGGGTGTGTTCCTTATCTTCTCCTAGTGTCTAAGCTCTTCTCCATGGCTGGACCCCCAAATAATATTCCTTTACGTGCTCAGGGGTATCTAGAGAGTGGGATAGGTTTAATAAATACCCTCACCCTAGTGCGTACCATAACCCTAACCCCTACCCTAACACTAACGCGTACCCTAATCCTAACCCGTACCCTAAACAGAGCCCGAACCCTAACACTAACCCTAACCCTAACCATATCCCATACCCTACGCCCTATCCGAACCCCTCCCCGAACCCGTACCCTAAGCCGTACCCTAACCCTAACCCTAACCCTAAGCTACCCTTGACTGCTTCTGCCTCCAATAGATTTCCTAAGCACTAGTGTTTTAAGGAACAGGTTAAAAAGAGAATCCTAATGTGATTTCTTGATAATGGGTGTGTTCCTTATTTTCTCCTAGTGTCTAAACTCTTCTCCATGGCTGGACCCCCAAATAATATTCCTTTACGTGCTAAGGGGTATCTAGAGAGTGGGATAGGTTTAATAACTAACCTCACCCTATCGCCTACCCTAACCCTAACCCCTACCCTAACACTAACGCGTACCCTAATCCTAACCCGTACCCTAAACCGAGCCCTAACCCTAACACTAACCCTAACCCTAACCCTAACCCATACCCTACGCCCTACCCGAACCCCTCCCCGAAACCGTACCCTAAGCCGTACCCTAACCCTCACCCTAACCCTAACCCTAACCCTAAGCTACCCTTGACTGCTTCTGCCTCCAATAGATTTCCTAAGCACTAGTGTTTTAAGGAACAGGTTAAAAAGAGAATCCTAATGTGATTTCTTGATAATGGGTGTGTTCCTTATCTTCTCCTAGTGTCTAAACTCTTCTCCATGGCTGGACCCCCAAATAATATTCCTTTACGTGCTAAGGGGTATCTAGAGAGTGGGATAGGTTTAATAACTACCCTCACCCTAACGCGTACCCTAACCCTAACCCCTACCCTAACCCTAACGCGTACCCTAATCCTAACCCGTACCCTAAACCGAGCCCTAACCCTAACACTAACCCTAACCCTAACCCTAACCCATACCCTACGCCCTACCCGAACCCCTCCCCGAACCCGTACCCTAAGCCGTACCCTAAACCTAACCCTAACCCTAAGCTACCCTTGACTGCTTCTGCCTCCAATAGATTTCCTAAGCAATAGTGTTTTAAGGAACAGGTTAAAAAGAGAATCCTAATGTGATTTCTTGATAATGGGTGTGTTCCTTATTTTCTCCTAGTGTCTAAACTCTTCTCCATGGCTGGACCCCCAAATAATATTCCTTTACGTGCTAAGGGGTATCTAGAGAGTGGGATAGGTTTAATAACTAACCTCACCCTATCGCGTACCCTAACCCTAACCCCTACCCTAACACTAACGCGTACCCTAATCCTAACCCGTACCCTAAACCGAGCCCTAACCCTAACACTAACCCTAACCCTAACCCTAACCCATACCCTACGCCCTACCCGAACCCCTACCCGAACCCGTACCCTAAGCCGTACCCTAACCCTCACCCTAACCCTAACCCTAACCCTAAGCTACCCTTGACTGCTTCTGCCTCCAATAGATTTCCTAAGCAATAGTGTTTTAAGGAACATGTTAAAAAGAGAATCCTAATGTGATTTCGTGATAATCGGTGTGTTCCTTATCTTCTCCTAGTGTCTAAACTCTTCTCCATGGCTGGACCCACAAATAATATTCCTTTACGTGCTAAGGGGTATCTAAAGAGTGTGATAGGTTTAATAACTAACCTCACCCTTTCGCGTACCCTAACCCTAAACCCTACCCTAACACTAACGCGTACCCTAATCCTAACCCGTACCCTAAACCGAGCCGTAACCCTAACACTAACCCTAACCCTAACCCTATCCCATAACCTACGCCCTAACCGAACCCCTCCCCGAACCCGTACCCTAAGCCGTACCCTAACCCTAACCCTAACCCTAAGCTACCCTTGACTGCTTCTGCCTCCAATAGATTTCCTAAGCACTAGTGTTTTAAGGAACAAGTTAAAAAGAGAATCCTGGGGCTTCCCTGGTGGCGCAGTGGTTGAGAGTCTGCCTGCCGGTGCAGGGGACGCGGGTTCGAGCCCTGGTCTGGGAGGATCCCACATGCCGCGGAGCAGCTGGGCCCGTGAGCCACAGTTGCTGGGACTGCGCGTCTGGAGCCTGTGCTCCGCGACGGGAGAGGCCGCGATGATGAGAGGCCTGCGCACCGCGATGAAGAGTGGTCCCCACTTGCCACAACTGGAGAAAGCCCTCGCACGGAAACGAAGACCCAACACAGCCATAAATAAATTAAATAAATAAATAATTAAAAAAAAAAAAAAGAGAATCCTAATGTGATTTCTTGATAATGGGTGTGTTCCTTATCTTCTCCTAGTGTCTAAGCTCTTCTCCATGGCTGGACCCCCAAATAATATTCCTTTACGTGCTCAGGGGTATCTAGAGAGTGGGATAGGTTTAATAAATACCCTCACCCTAGTGCGTACCATAACCCTAACCCCTACCCTAACACTAACGCGTACCCTAATCCTAACCCGTACCCTAAACAGAGCCCGAACCCTAACACTAACCCTAACCCTAACCCTATCCCATACCCTACGCCCTATCCGAACCCCTCCCCGAACCCGTACCCTAAGCCGTACCCTAACCCTAACCCTAACCCTAAGCTACCCTTGACTGCTTCTGCCTCCAATAGATTTCCTAAGCACTAGTGTTTTAAGGAACAGGTTAAAAAGAGAATCCTAATGTGATTTCTTGATAATGGGTGTGTTCCTTATTTTCTCCTAGTGTCTAAACTCTTCTCCATGGCTGGACCCCCAAATAATATTCCTTTACGTGCTAAGGGGTATCTAGAGAGTGGGATAGGTTTAATAACTAACCTCACCCTATCGCCTACCCTAACCCTAACCCCTACCCTAACACTAACGCGTACCCTAATCCTAACCCGTACCCTAAACCGAGCCCTAACCCTAACACTAACCCTAACCCTAACCCTAACCCATACCCTACGCCCTACCCGAACCCCTCCCCGAAACCGTACCCTAAGCCGTACCCTAACCCTCACCCTAACCCTAACCCTAACCCTAAGCTACCCTTGACTGCTTCTGCCTCCAATAGATTTCCTAAGCACTAGTGTTTTAAGGAACAGGTTAAAAAGAGAATCCTAATGTGATTTCTTGATAATGGGTGTGTTCCTTATCTTCTCCTAGTGTCTAAACTCTTCTCCATTGCTGGACCCCCAAATAATATTCCTTTACGTGCTAAGGGGTATCTAGAGAGTGGGATAGGTTTAATAACTACCCTCACCCTAACGCGTACCCTAACCCTAACCCCTACCCTAACCCTAACGCGTACCCTAATCCTAACCCGTACCCTAAACCGAGCCCTAACCCTAACACGAGCGCTAACCCTAACCCTAACCCATACCCTATGCCCTACCCGAACGCCTCCCCAAACCCGTACCCTAAGCCGTACCCTAACCCTCACCCTCACCCTTACCCTAACCCTAAGCTACCATTGACTGCTTCTGCCTCCAATAGATTTCCTAAGCACTAGTGTTTTAAGGAACATGTTAAACAGAGAATCCTAATGTGATTTCTTGATAATGGGTGTGTTCCTTATCTTCTCCTAGTGTCTAAACTCTTCTCCATGGCTGGACCCCCAAATAATATTCCTTTATGTGCTAAGGGGTATCTAGAGAGTGGGATAGGTTTAATAACTACCCTCACCCTAACACGTACCCTAACCCTAACCCCTACCCTAACCCTAACGCGTACCCTAATCCTAACCCGTACCCTAAACCGAGCCCTAACCCTAACACTAGCGCTAACCCTAACCCTAACCCTTACCCTACGCCCTACCCGAACGCCTCCCCGAACCCGTACCCTAACCCTCACCCTAACCCTAACCCTAACCCTAAGCTACCCTTGACTGCTTCTGCCTCCAATAGATTTCCTAAGCAATAGTGTTTTAAGGAACAGGTTAAAAAGAGAATCCTCATGTGATTTCGTGATAATGGGTGTGTTCCTTATCTTCTCCTAGTGTCTAAACTCTTCTCCATGGCTGGACCCACAAATAATATTCCTTTACGTGCTAAGGGGTATCTAGAGAGTGGGATAGGTTTAATAACTAACCTCACCCTATCACGTACCCTAACCCTAACCCCTACCCTAACACTAACGCGTACCCTAATCCTAACCCGTACCCTAAACCGAGCCCTAACCCTAACACTAACCCTAACCCTAACCCTAACCCATACCCTACGCCCTACCCGAACCCCTACCCGAACCCGTACCCTAAGCCGTACCCTAACCCTCACCCTAACCCTAACCCTAACCCTAAGCTACCCTTGACTGCTTCTGCCTCCAATAGATTTCCTAAGCAATAGTGTTTTAAGGAACATGTTAAAAAGAGAATCCTAATGTGATTTCGTGATAATCGGTGTGTTCCTTATCTTCTCCTAGTGTCTAAACTCTTCTCCATGGCTGGACCCACAAATAATATTCCTTTACGTGCTAAGGGGTATCTAAAGAGTGTGATAGGTTTAATAACTAACCTCACCCTTTCGCGTACCCTAACCCTAACCCCTACCCTAACACTAACGCGTACCCTAATCCTAACCCGTACCCTAAACCGAGCCGTAACCCTAACACTAACCCTAACCCTAACCCTATCCCATAACCTACGCCCTAACCGAACCCCTCCCCGAACCCGTACCCTAAGCCGTACCCTAACCCTAACCCTAACCCTAAGCTACCCTTGACTGCTTCTGCCTCCAATAGATTTCCTAAGCACTAGTGTTTTAAGGAACAAGTTAAAAAGAGAATCCTGGGGCTTCCCTGGTGGCGCAGTGGTTGAGAGTCTGCCTGCCGGTGCAGGGGACGCGGGTTCGAGCCCTGGTCTGGGAGGATCCCACATGCCGCGGAGCAGCTGGGCCCGTGAGCCACAGTTGCTGGGACTGCGCGTCTGGAGCCTGTGCTCCGCGACGGGAGAGGCCGCGAAGATGAGAGGCCTGCGCACCGCGATGAAGAGTGGTCCCCACTTGCCACAACTGGAGAAAGCCCTCGCACGGAAACGAAGACCCAACACAGCCATAAATAAATTAAATAAATAAAAAATTAAAAAAAAAAAAAAAGAGAATCCTAATGTGATTTCTTGATAATGGGTGTGTTCCTTATCTTCTCCTAGTGTCTAAGCTCTTCTCCATGGCTGGACCCCCAAATAATATTCCTTTACGTGCTCAGGGGTATCTAGAGAGTGGGATAGGTTTAATAAATACCCTCACCCTAGTGCGTACCATAACCCTAACCCCTACCCTAACACTAACGCGTACCCTAATCCTAACCCGTACCCTAAACAGAGCCCGAACCCTAACACTAACCCTAACCCTAACCCTATCCCATACCCTACGCCCTATCCGAACCCCTCCCCGAACCCGTACCCTAAGCCGTACCCTAACCCTAACCCTAACCCTAAGCTACCCTTGACTGCTTCTGCCTCCAATAGATTTCCTAAGCACTAGTGTTTTAAGGAACAGGTTAAAAAGAGAATCCTAATGTGATTTCTTGATAATGGGTGTGTTCCTTATTTTCTCCTAGTGTCTAAACTCTTCTCCATGGCTGGACCCCCAAATAATATTCCTTTACGTGCTAAGGGGTATCTAGAGAGTGGGATAGGTTTAATAACTAACCTCACCCTATCGCCTACCCTAACCCTAACCCCTACCCTAACACTAACGTGTACCCTAATCCTAACCCGTACCCTAAACCGAGCCCTAACCCTAACACTAACCCTAACCCTAACCCTAACCCATACCCTACGCCCTACCCGAACCCCTCCCCGAAACCGTACCCTAAGCCGTACCCTAACCCTCACCCTAACCCTAACCCTAACCCTAAGCTACCCTTGACTGCTTCTGCCTCCAATAGATTTCCTAAGCACTAGTGTTTTAAGGAACAGGTTAAAAAGAGAATCCTAATGTGATTTCTTGATAATGGGTGTGTTCCTTATCTTCTCCTAGTGTCTAAACTCTTCTCCATGGCTGGACCCCCAAATAATATTCCTTTACGTGCTAAGGGGTATCTAGAGAGTGGGATAGGTTTAATAACTACCCTCACCCTAACGCGTACCCTAACCCTAACCCCTACCCTAACCCTAACGCGTACCCTAATCCTAACCCGTACCCTAAACCGAGCCCTAACCCTAACACTAACCCTAACCCTAACCCTAACCCATACCCTACGCCCTACCCGAACCCCTCCCCGAACCCGTACCCTAAGCCGTACCCTAACCCTAACCCTAACCCTAAGCTACCCTTGACTGCTTCTGCCTCCAATAGATTTCCTAAGCACTAGTGTTTTAAGGAACAGGTTAAAAAGAGAATCCTAATGTGATTTCTTGATAATGGGTGTGTTCCTTATTTTCTCCTAGTGTCTAAACTCTTCTCCATGGCTGGACCCCCAAATAATATTCCTTTACGTGCTAAGGGGTATCTAGAGAGTGGGATAGGTTTAATAACTAACCTCACCCTATCGCGTACCCTAACCCTAACCCCTACCCTAACACTAACGCGTACCCTAATCCTAACCCGTACCCTAAACCGAGCCCTAACCCTAACACTAACCCTAACCCTAACCCTAACCCATACCCTACGCCCTACCCGAACCCCTACCCGAACCCGTACCCTAAGCCGTACCCTAACCCTCACCCTAACCCTAACCCTAACCCTAAGCTACCCTTGACTGCTTCTGCCTCCAATAGATTTCCTAAGCAATAGTGTTTTAAGGAACATGTTAAAAAGAGAATCCTAATGTGATTTCTTGATAATGGGTGTGTTCCTTATCTTCTCCTAGTGTCTAAACTCTTCTCCATGGCTGGACCCACAAATAATATTCCTTTACGTGCTAAGGGGTATCTAAAGAGTGTGATAGGTTTAATAACTAACCTCACCCTTTCGCGTACCCTAACCCTAACCCCTACCCTAACACTAACGCGTACCCTAATCCTAACCCGTACCCTAAACCGAGCCGTAACCCTAACACTAACCCTAACCCTAACCCTATCCCATAACCTACGCCCTAACCGAACCCCTCCCCGAACCCGTACCCTAAGCCGTACCCTAACCCTAACCCTAACCCTAAGCTACCCTTGACTGCTTCTGCCTCCAATAGATTTCCTAAGCACTAGTGTTTTAAGGAACAAGTTAAAAAGAGAATCCTGGGGCTTCCCTGGTGGCGCAGTGGTTGAGAGTCTGCCTGCCGGTGCAGGGGACGCGGGTTCGAGCCCTGGTCTGGGAGGATCCCACATGCCGCGGAGCAGCTGGGCCCGTGAGCCACAGTTGCTGGGACTGCGCGTCTGGAGCCTGTGCTCCGCGACGGGAGAGGCCGCGATGATGAGAGGCCTGCGCACCGCGATGAAGAGTGGTCCCCACTTGCCACAACTGGAGAAAGCCCTCGCACGGAAACGAAGACCCAACACAGCCATAAATAAATTAAATAAATAAATAATTAAAAAAAAAAAAAAAGAGAATCCTAATGTGATTTCTTGATAATGGGTGTGTTCCTTATCTTCTCCTAGTGTCTAAGCTCTTCTCCATGGCTGGACCCCCAAATAATATTCCTTTACGTGCTCAGGGGTATCTAGAGAGTGGGATAGGTTTAATAAATACCCTCACCCTAGTGCGTACCATAACCCTAACCCCTACCCTAACACTAACGCGTACCCTAATCCTAACCCGTACCCTAAACAGAGCCCGAACCCTAACACTAACCCTAACCCTAACCCTAACCCATACCCTACGCCCTATCCGAACCCCTCCCCGAACCCGTACCCTAAGCCGTACCCTAACCCTAACCCTAACCCTAAGCTACCCTTGACTGCTTCTGCCTCCAATAGATTTCCTAAGCACTAGTGTTTTAAGGAACAGGTTAAAAAGAGAATACTAATGTGATTTCTTGATAATGGGTGTGTTCCTTATTTTCTCCTAGTGTCTAAACTCTTCTCCATGGCTGGACCCCCAAATAATATTCCTTTACGTGCTAAGGGGTATCTAGAGAGTGGGATAGGTTTAATAACTAACCTCACCCTATCGCCTACCCTAACCCTAACCCCTACCCTAACACTAACGCGTACCCTAATCCTAACCCGTACCCTAAACCGAGCCCTAACCCTAACACTAACCCTAACCCTAACCCTAACCCATACCCTACGCCCTACCCGAACCCCTCCCCGAAACCGTACCCTAAGCCGTACCCTAACCCTCACCCTAACCCTAACCCTAACCCTAAGCTACCCTTGACTGCTTCTGCCTCCAATAGATTTCCTAAGCACTAGTGTTTTAAGGAACAGGTTAAAAAGAGAATCCTAATGTGATTTCTTGATAATGGGTGTGTTCCTTATCTTCTCCTAGTGTCTAAACTCTTCTCCATTGCTGGACCCCCAAATAATATTCCTTTACGTGCTAAGGGGTATCTAGAGAGTGGGATAGGTTTAATAACTACCCTCACCCTAACGCGTACCCTAACCCTAACCCCTACCCTAACCCTAACGCGTACCCTAATCCTAACCCGTACCCTAAACCGAGCCCTAACCCTAACACGAGCGCTAACCCTAACCCTAACCCATACCCTATGCCCTACCCGAACGCCTCCCCAAACCCGTACCCTAAGCCGTACCCTAACCCTCACCCTCACCCTTACCCTAACCCTAAGCTACCATTGACTGCTTCTGCCTCCAATAGATTTCCTAAGCACTAGTGTTTTAAGGAACATGTTAAACAGAGAATCCTAATGTGATTTCTTGATAATGGGTGTGTTCCTTATCTTCTCCTAGTGTCTAAACTCTTCTCCATGGCTGGACCCCCAAATAATATTCCTTTATGTGCTAAGGGGTATCTAGAGAGTGGGATAGGTTTAATAACTACCCTCACCCTAACACGTACCCTAACCCTAACCCCTACCCTAACCCTAACGCGTACCCTAATCCTAACCCGTACCCTAAACCGAGCCCTAACCCTAACACTAGCGCTAAACCTAACCCTAACCCATACCCTACGCCCTACCCGAACGCCTCCCCGAACCCGTACCCTAACCCTCACCCTAACCCTAACCCTAACCCTAAGCTACCCTTGACTGCTTCTGCCTCCAATAGATTTCCTAAGCAATAGTGTTTTAAGGAACAGGTTAAAAAGAGAATCCTCATGTGATTTCGTGATAATGGGTGTGTTCCTTATCTTCTCCTAGTGTCTAAACTCTTCTCCATGGCTGGACCCACAAATAATATTCCTTTACGTGCTAAGGGGTATCTAGAGAGTGGGATAGGTTTAATAACTAACCTCACCCTATCGCGTACCCTAACCCTAACCCCTACCCTAACACTAACGCGTACCCTAATCCTAACCCGTACCCTAAACCGAGCCCTAACCCTAACACTAACCCTAACCCTAACCCTAAACCATACCCTACGCCCTACCCGAACCCCTCCCCCAACCCGTACCCTAAGCCGTACCCTAACCCTCACCCTCACCCTAACCCTAACCCTAAGCTACCCTTGACTGCTTCTGCCTCCAATAGATTTCCTAAGCACTAGTGTTTTAAGGAACAGGTTAAAAAGAGAATCCTAATGTGATTTCTTGATAATGGGTGTGTTCCTTATCTTCTCCTAGTGTCTAAACTCTTCTCCATGGCTGGACCCCCAAATAATATTCCTTTATCTGCTAAGGGGTATCTAGAGAGTGGGATAGGTTTAATAACTACCCTCATCCTAACGCGTACCCTAAACCTAACCCCTACCCTAACCCTAACGCGTACCCTAATCCTAACCCGTACCCTAAACCGAGCCCTAACCCTAACACTAGCGCTAACCCTAACCCTAACCCATACCCTACGCCCTACCCGAACGCCTCCCCGAACCCGTACCCTAAGCCGTACCCTAACCCTCACCCTCACCCTTACCCTAACCCTAAGCTACCATTGACTGCTTCTGCCTCCAATAGATTTCCTAAGCACTAGTGTTTTAAGGAACAAGTTAAAAAGAGAATCCTGGGGCTTCCCTGGTGGCGCAGTGGTTGAGAGTCTGCCTGCCGGTGCAGGGGACGCGGGTTCGAGCCCTGTTCTGGGAGGATCCCACATGCCGCGGAGCAGCTGGGCCCGTGAGCCACAGTTGCTGGGCCTGCGCGTCTGGAGCCTGTGCTCCGCGACGGGAGAGGCCGCGATGATGAGAGGCCTGCGCACAGCGATGAAGAGTGGTCCCCAATTGCCACAACTGGAGAAAGCCCTCGCACGGAAACGAAGACCCAACACAGCCATAAATAAATTAAATAAATAAATAAAAAAAAAAAAAAAAAAAGAGAATCCTAATGTGATTTCTTGATAATGGGTGTGTTCCTTATCTTCTCCTAGTGTCTAAGCTCTTCTCCATGGCTGGACCCCCAAATAATATTCCTTTACGTGCTCAGGGGTATCTAGAGAGTGGGATAGGTTTAATAACTACCCTCACCCTAGTGCGTACCATAACCCTAACCCCTACCCTAACACTAACGCGTACCCTAATCCTAACCCGTACCCTAAACAGAGCCCGAACCCTAACACTAACCCTAACCCTAACCCTATCCCATACCCTACGCCCTACCCGAACCCCTCCAAGAACCCGTACCCTAAGCCGTACCCTAACCCTAACCCTAACCCTAAGCTACCCTTGACTGCTTCTGCCTCCAATAGATTTCCTAAGCACTAGTGTTTTAAGGAACAGGTTAAAAAGAGAATCCTAATGTGATTTCTTGATAATGGGTGTGTTCCTTATTTTCTCCTAGTGTCTAAACTCTTCTCCATGGCTGGACCCCCAAATAATATTCCTTTACGTGCTAAGGGGTATCTAGAGAGTGGGATAGCTTTAATAACTAACCTCACCCTATCGCGTACCCTAACCCTAACCCCTACCCTAACCCTAACGCGTACCCTAATCCTAACCCGTACCCTAAACCGAGCCCTAACCCTAACACTAACCCTAACCCTAACCCTAACCCATACCCTACGCCCTACCCTAACCCCTCCCCGAAACCGTACCCTAAGCCGTACCCTAACCCTCACCCTAACTCTAACTCTAACCCTAAGCTACCCTTGATTGCTTCTGCCTCCAATAGATTTCCTAAGCACTAGTGTTTTAAGCACAGGTTAAAAAGAGAATCCTAATGTGATTTCTTGATAATGGGTGTGTTCCTTATCTTCTCCTAGTGTCTAAACTCTTCTCCATGGCTGGACCCCTAAATAATATTCCTTTACGTGCTCAGGGGTATCTAGAGAGTGGGATAGGTTTAATAACTACCCTCACCCTAGTGCGTACCATAACCCTAACCCCTACCCTAACACTAACGCGAACCCTAATCCTAACCTGTACCCTAAACAGAGCCCGAACCCTAACACTAACCCTAACCCTAACCCTAACCCATACCCTACGCCCTACCCGAACCCCTCCCCGAACCCGTACCCTAAGCCGTACCCTAACCCTAACCCTAACCCTAAGCTACCCTTGACTGCTTCTGCCTCCAATAGATTTCCTAAGCACTAGTGTTTTAAGGAACAGGTTAAAAAGAGAATCCTAATGTGATTTCTTGATAATGGGTGTGTTCCTTATTTTCTCCTAGTGTCTAAACTCTTCTCCATGGCTGGACCCCCAAATAATATTCTTTTTCGTGCTAAGGGGTATCTAGAGAGTGGGATAGGTTTAATAAGTAACCTCACCCTATCGCATACCATAACCCTAACCCCTACCCTAACCCTAACGCGTACCCTAATCCTAACCCGTACCCTAAACCGAGCCCTAACCCTAACACTAACCCTAACCCTAACCCTATCCCATACCCTACGCCCTACCCGAACCCCTCCCCGAACCCGTACCCTAAGCCGTACCCTAACCCTAACCCTAACCCTAAGCTACCCTTGACTGCTTCTGCCTCCAATAGATTTCCTAAGCACTAGTGTTTTAAGGAACAGGTTAAAAAGAGAATCCTAATGTGCTTTCTTGATAATGGGTGTGTTCCTTATTTTCTCCTAGTGTCTAAACTCTTCTCCATGGCTGGACCCCCAAATAATATTCCTTTACGTGCTAAGGGGTATCTAGAGAGTGGGATAGGTTTAATAACTAACCTCACCCTATCGCGTACCCTAACCCTAACCCCTACCCTAACACTAACGCGTACCCTAATCCTAACCCGTACCCTAAACCGAGCCCTAACCCTAACACTAACCCTAACCCTAACCCTAACCCATACCCTACGCCCTACCCGAACCCCTACCCGAACCCGTACCCTAAGCCGTACCCTAACCCTCACCCTAACCCTAACCCTAACCCTAAGCTACCCTTGACTGCTTCTGCCTCCAATAGATTTCCTAAGCACTAGTGTTTTAAGGAACAAGTTAAAAAGAGAATCCTGGGGCTTCCCTGGTGGCGCAGTGGTTGAGAGTCTGCCTGCCGGTGCAGGGGACGCGTGTTCGAGCCCTGGTCTGGGAGGATCCCACATGCCGCGGAGCAGCTGGGCCCGTGAGCCACAGTTGCTGGGCCTGCGCGTCTGGAGCCTGTGCTCCGCGACGGGAGAGGCCGCGATGATGAGAGGCCTGCGCACCGCGATGAAGAGTGGTCCCCACTTGCCACAACTGGAGAAAGCCCTCGCACGGAAACGAAGACCCAACACAGCCATAAATAAATTAAATAAATAAATAATTAAAAAAAAAAAAAAAGAGAATCCTAATGTGATTTCTTGATAATGGGTGTGTTCCTTATCTTCTCCTAGTGTCTAAGCTCTTCTCCATGGCTGGACCCCCAAATAATATTCCTTTACGTGCTCAGGGGTATCTAGAGAGTGGGATAGGTTTAATAACTACCCTCACCCTAGTGCGTACCATAACCCTAACCCCTACCCTAACACTAACGCGTACCCTAATCCTAACCCGTACCCTAAACAGAGCCCGAACCCTAACACTAACCCTAACCCTAACCCTATCCCATACCCTACGCCCTACCCGAACCCCTCCCCGAACCCGTACCCTAAGCCGTACCCTAACCCTAACCCTAACCCTAAGCTACCCTTGACTGCTTCTGCCTCCAATAGATTTCCTAAGCACTAGTGTTTTAAGGAACAGGTTAAAAAGAGAATCCTAATGTGATTTCTTGATAATGGGTGTGTTCCTTATTTTCTCCTAGTGTCTAAACTCTTCTCCATGGCTGGACCCCCAAATAATATTCCTTTACGTGCTAAGGGGTATCTAGAGAGTGGGATAGGTTTAATAACTAACCTCACCCTATCGTGTACCCTAACCCTAACCCCTACCCTAACACTAACGCATACCCTAATCCTAACCCGTACCCTAAACCGAGCCCTAACCCTAACACTAACCCTAACCCTAACCCATACCCTACGCCCTACCCGAACCCCTCCCCGAACCCGTACCCTAAGCCGTACCCTAACCCTCACCCTAACCCTAACCCTAACCCTAAGCTACCCTTGACTGCTTCTGCCTCCAATAGATTTCCTAAGCACTAGTGTTTTAAGGAACAGGTTAAAAAGAGAATCCTAATGTGATTTCTTGATAATGGGTGTGTTCCTTATCTTCTCCTAGTGTCTAAACTCTTCTCCATGGCTGGACCCCCAAATAATATTCCTTTACGTGCTAAGGGGTATCTAGAGAGTGGGATAGGTTTAATAACTACCCTCACCCTAACGCGTACCCTAACCCTAACCCCTACCCTAACCCTAACGCGTACCCTAATCCTAACCCGTACCCTAAACCGAGCCCTAACCCTAACACGAGCGCTAACCCTAACCCTAACCCATACCCTATGCCCTACCCGAACGCCTCCCCGAACCCGTACCCTAAGCCGTACCCTAACCCTCACCCTCACCCTTACCCTAACCCTAAGCTACCATTGACTGCTTCTGCCTCCAATAGATTTCCTAAGCACTAGTGTTTTAAGGAACATGTTAAACAGAGAATCCTAATGTGATTTCTTGATAATGGGTGTGTTCCTTATCTTCTCCTAGTGTCTAAACTCTTCTCCATGGCTGGACCCCCAAATAATATTCCTTTATGTGCTAAGGGGTATCTAGAGAGTGGGATAGGTTTAATAACTACCCTCACCCTAACACGTACCCTAACCCTAACCCCTACCCTAACCCTAACGCGTACCCTAATCCTAACCCGTACCCTAAACCGAGCCCTAACCCTAACACTAGCGCTAACCCTAACCCTAACCCATACCCTACGCCCTACCCGAACGCCTCCCCGAACCCGTACCCTAACCCTCACCCTAACCCTAACCCTAACCCTAAGCTACCCTTGACTGCTTCTGCCTCCAATAGATTTCCTAAGCAATAGTGTTTTAAGGAACAGGTTAAAAAGAGAATCCTCATGTGATTTCGTGATAATGGGTGTGTTCCTTATCTTCTCCTAGTGTCTAAACTCTTCTCCATGGCTGGACCCACAAATAATATTCCTTTACGTGCTAAGGGGTATCTAGAGAGTGGGATAGGTTTAATAACTAACCTCACCCTATCGCGTACCCTAACCCTAACCCCTACCCTAACACTAACGCGTACCCTAATCCTAACCCGTACCCTAAACCGAGCCCTAACCCTAACACTAACCCTAACCCTAACCCATACCCTACGCTCTACCCGAACGCCTCCCCGAACCCGTACCCTAAGCCGTACCCTAACCCTCACCCTCACCCTTACCCTAACCCTAAGCTACCATTGACTGCTTCTGCCTCCAATAGATTTCCTAAGCACTAGTGTTTTAAGGAACAAGTTAAAAAGAGAATCCTGGGGCTTCCCTGGTGGCGCAGTGGTAGAGAGTCTGCCTGCCGGTGCAGGGGACGCGGGTTCGAGCCCTGTTCTGGGAGGATCCCACATGCCGCGGAGCAGCTGGGCCCGTGAGCCACAGTTGCTGGGCCTGCGCGTCTGGAGCCTGTGCTCCGCGACGGGAGAGGCCGCGATGATGAGAGGCCTGCGCACAGCGATGAAGAGTGGTCCCCAATTGCCACAACTGGAGAAAGCCCTCGCACGGAAACGAAGACCCAACACAGCCATAAATAAATTAAATAAATAAATAATAAAAAAAAAAAAAAAAAGAGAATTCTAATGTGATTTCTTGATAATGGGTGTGTTCCTTATCTTCTCCTAGTGTCTAAGCTCTTCTCCATGGCTGGACCCCCAAATAATATTCCTTTACGTGCTCAGGGGTATCTAGAGAGTGGGATAGGTTTAATAACTACCCTCACCCTAGTGCGTACCATAACCCTAACCCCTACCCTAACACTAACGCGTACCCTAATCCTAACCCGTACCCTAAACAGAGCCCGAACCCTAACACTAACCCTAACCCTAACCCTATCCCATACCCTACGCCCTACCCGAACCCCTCCCCGAACCCGTACCCTAAGCCGTACCCTAACCCTAACCCTAACCCTAAGCTACCCTTGTCTGCTTCTGCCTCCAATAGATTTCCTAAGCACTAGTGTTTTAAGGAACAGGTTAAAAAGAGAATCCTAATGTGATTTCTTGATAATGGGTGTGTTCCTTATTTTCTCCTAGTGTCTAAACTCTTCTCCATGGCTGGACCCCCAAATAATATTCCTTTACGTGCTAAGGGGTATCTAGAGAGTGGGATAGCTTTAATAACTAACCTCACCCTATCGCGTACCCTAACCCTAACCCCTACCCTAACACTAACGCGTACCCTAATCCTAACCCGTACCCTAAACCGAGCCCTAACCCTAACACTAACCCTAACCCTAACCCTAACCCATACCCTACGCCCTACCCGAACCCCTACCCGAACCCGTACCCTAAGCCGTACCCTAACCCTAACCCTAACCCTAAGCTACCCTTGACTGCTTCTGCCTCCAATAGATTTCCTAAGCAATAGTGTTTTAAGGAACATGTTAAAAAGAGAATCCTAATGTGATTTCGTGATAATCGGTGTGTTCCTTATCTTCTCCTAGTGTCTAAACTCTTCTCCATGGCTGGACCCACAAATAATATTCCTTTACGTGCTAAGGGGTATCTAAAGAGTGTGATAGGTTTAATAACTAACCTCACCCTATCGCGTACCCTAACCCTAACCCCTACCCTAACACTAACGCGTACCCTAATCCTAACACGTACCCTAAACCGAGCCCTAACCCTAACACTAACCCTAACCCTAACCCTATCCCATAACCTACGCCCTACCCGAACGCCTCCCCGAACCCGTACCCTAAGCCGTACCCTAAACCTAACCCTAACCCTAAGCTACCCTTGACTGCTTCTGCCTCCAATAGATTTCCTAAGCACTAGTGTTTTAAGGAACAAGTTAAAAAGAGAATCCTGGGGCTTCCCTGGTGGCGCAGTGGTTGAGAGTCTGCCTGCCGGTGCAGGGGACGCGGGTTCGAGCCCTGGTCTGGGAGGATCCCACATGCCGCGGAGCAGCTGGGCCCGTGAGCCACAGTTGCTGGGCCTGCGCGTCTGGAGCCTGTGCTCCGCGACGGGAGAGGCCGCGATGATGAGAGGCCTGCGCACCGCGATGAAGAGTGGTCCCCACTTGCCACAACTGGAGAAAGCCCTCGCACGGAAACGAAGACCCAACACAGCCATAAATAAATTAAATAAATAAATAATTAAAAAAAAAAAAAAAAGAGAATCCTAATGTGATTTCTTGAAAATGGGTGTGTTCCTTATCTTCTCCTAGTGTCTAAGCTCTTCTCCATGGCTGGACCCCCAAATAATATTCCTTTACGTGCTAAGGGGTATCTAGAGAGTGGGATAGGTTTAATAACTACCCTCACCCTAGTGCGTACCATAACCCTAACCCCTACCCTAACACTAACGCGTACCCTAATCCTAACCCGTACCCTAAACAGAGCCCGAACCCTAACACTAACCCTAACCCTAACCCTAACCCATACCCTACGCCCTACCCGAACCCCTCCCCGAACCCGTACCCTAAGCCGTACCCTAACCCTAACCCTAACCCTAAGCTACCCTTGACTGCTTCTGCCTCCAATAGATTACCTAAGCACTAGTGTTTTAAGGAACAGGTTAAAAAGAGAATCCTAATGTGATTTCTTGATAATGGGTGTGTTCCTTATTTTCTCCTAGTGTCTAAACTCTTCTCCATGGCTGGACCCCCAAATAATATTCTTTTACGTGCTAAGGGGAATCTAGAGAGTGGGATAGGTTTAATAAGTAACCTCACCCTATCGCATACCCTAACCCTAACCCCTACCCTAACCCTAACGCGTACCCTAATCCTAACCCGTACCCTAAACCGAGCCCTAACCCTAACACTAACCCTAACCCTAACCCTATCCCATACCCTACGCCCTACCCTAACCCCTCCCCGAACCCGTACCCTAAGCCGTACCCTAACCCTAACCCTAACCCTAAGCTACCCTTGACTGCTTCTGCCTCCAATAGATTTCCTAAGCACTATTGTTTTAAGGAACAGGTTAAAAAGAGAATCCTAATGTGATTTCTTGATAATGGGTGTGTTCCTTATTTTCTCCTAGTGTCTAAACTCTTCTCCATGGCTGGACCCCCAAATAATATTCCTTTACGTGCTAAGGGGTATCTAGAGAGTGGGATAGGTTTAATAACTAACCTCACCCTATCGCGTACCCTAACCCTAACCCCTACCCTAACACTAACGCGTACCCTAATCCTAACCCGTACCCTAAACCGAGCCCTAACCCTAACACTAACCCTAACCCTAACCCTAACCCATACCCTACGCCCTACCCGAACCCCTCCCCGAACCCGTACCCTAAGCCGTACCCTAACCCTCACCCTAACCCTAACCCTAACCCTAAGCTACCCTTGACTGCTTCTGCCTCCAATAGATTTCCTAAGCACTAGTGTTTTAAGGAACAGGTTAAAAAGAGAATCCTAATGTGATTTCTTGATAATGGGTGTGTTCCTTATCTTCTCCTAGTGTCTAAACTCTTCTCCATGGCTGGACCCCCAAATAATATTCCTTTACGTGCTAAGGGGTATCTAGAGAGTGGGATAGGTTTAATAACTACCCTCACCCTAACGCGTACCCTAACCCTAACCCCTACCCTAACCCTAACGCGTACCCTAATCCTAACCCGTACCCTAAACCGAGCCCTAACCCTAACACGAGCGCTAACCCTAACCCTAACCCATACCCTATGCCCTACCCGAACGCCTCCCCGAACCCGTACCCTAAGCCGTACCCTAACCCTCACCCTCACCCTTACCCTAACCCTAAGCTACCATTGACTGCTTCTGCCTCCAATAGATTTCCTAAGCACTAGTGTTTTAAGGAACATGTTAAACAGAGAATCCTAATGTGATTTCTTGATAATGGGTGTGTTCCTTATCTTCTCCTAGTGTCTAAACTCTTCTCCATGGCTGGACCCCCAAATAATATTCCTTTACGTGCTAAGGGGTATCTAGAGAGTGGGATAGGTTTAATAAGTAACCTCACCCTATCGCATACCCTAACCCTAACCCCTACCCTAACCCTAACGCGTACCCTAATCCTAACCCGTACCCTAAACCGAGCCCTAACCCTAACACTAACCCTAACCCTAACCCTATCCCATACCCTACGCCCTACCCGAACCCCTCCCCGAACCCGTACCCTAAGCCGTACCCTAACCCTAACCCTAACCCTAAGCTACCCTTGACTGCTTCTGCCTCCAATAGATTTCCTAAGCACTAGTGTTTTAAGGAACAGGTTAAAAAGAGAATCCTAATGTGATTTCTTGATAATGGGTGTGTTCCTTATTTTCTCCTAGTGTCTAAACTCTTCTCCATGGCTGGACCCCCAAATAATATTCCTTTACGTGCTAAGGGGTATCTAGAGAGTTGGATAGGTTTAATAACTAACCTCACCCTATCGCGTACCCTAACCCTAACCCCTACCCTAACACTAACGCGTACCCTAATCCTAACCCGTACCCTAAACCGAGCCCTAACCCTAACACTAACCCTAACCCTAACCCTAACACAAACCCTACGCCCTACCCGAACCCCTCCCCGAACCCGTACCCTAAGCCGTACCCTAACCCTCACCCTAACCCTAACCCTAACCCTAAGCTACCCTTGACTGCTTCTGCCTCCAATAGATTTCCTAAGCAATAGTGTTTTAAGGAACAGGTTAAAAAGAGAATCCTAATGTGATTTCGTGATAATGGGTGTGTTCCTTATCTTCTCCTAGTGTCTAAACTCTTCTCCATGGCTGGACCCACAAATAATATTCCTTTACGTGCTAAGGGGTATCTAAAGAGTGTGATAGGTTTAATAACTAACCTCACCCTATCGCGTACCCTAACCCTAACCCCTACCCTAACACTAACGCGTACCCTAATCCTAACCCGTACCCTAAACCGAGCCCTAACCCTAACACTAGCGCTAACCCTAACCCTAACCCATACCCTACGCCCTACCCGAACGCCTCCCCGAACCCGTACCCTAAGCCGTACCCTAACCCTCACCCTAACCCTAAGCTAACCTTGACTGCTTCTGCCTCCAATAGATTACCTAAGCACTAGTGTTTTAAGGAACAGGTTAAAAAGAGAATCCTAATGTGATTTCTTGATAATGGGTGTGTTCCTTATTTTCTCCTAGTGTCTAAACTCTTCTCCATGGCTGGACCCCCAAATAATATTCTTTTACGTGCTAAGGGGAATCTAGAGAGTGGGATAGGTTTAATAAGTAACCTCACCCTATCGCATACCCTAACCCTAACCCCTACCCTAACCCTAACGCGTACCCTAATCCTAACCCGTACCCTAAACCGAGCCCTAACCCTAACACTAACCCTAACCCTAACCCTATCCCATACCCTACGCCCTACCCTAACCCCTCCCCGAACCCGTACCCTAAGCCGTACCCTAACCCTAACCCTAACCCTAAGCTACCCTTGACTGCTTCTGCCTCCAATAGATTTCCTAAGCACTATTGTTTTAAGGAACAGGTTAAAAAGAGAATCCTAATGTGATTTCTTGATAATGGGTGTGTTCCTTATTTTCTCCTAGTGTCTAAACTCTTCTCCATGGCTGGACCCCCAAATAATATTCCTTTACGTGCTAAGGGGTATCTAGAGAGTGGGATAGGTTTAATAACTAACCTCACCCTATCGCGTACCCTAACCCTAACCCCTACCCTAACACTAACGCGTACCCTAATCCTAACCCGTACCCTAAACCGAGCCCTAACCCTAACACTAACCCTAACCCTAACCCTAACCCATACCCTACGCCCTACCCGAACCCCTCCCCGAACCCGTACCCTAAGCCGTACCCTAACCCTCACCCTAACCCTAACCCTAACCCTAAGCTACCCTTGACTGCTTCTGCCTCCAATAGATTTCCTAAGCACTAGTGTTTTAAGGAACAGGTTAAAAAGAGAATCCTAATGTGATTTCTTGATAATGGGTGTGTTCCTTATCTTCTCCTAGTGTCTAAACTCTTCTCCATGGCTGGACCCCCAAATAATATTCCTTTACGTGCTAAGGGGTATCTAGAGAGTGGGATAGGTTTAATAACTACCCTCACCCTAACGCGTACCCTAACCCTAACCCCTACCCTAACCCTAACGCGTACCCTAATCCTAACCCGTACCCTAAACCGAGCCCTAACCCTAACACGAGCGCTAACCCTAACCCTAACCCATACCCTATGCCCTACCCGAACGCCTCCCCGAACCCGTACCCTAAGCCGTACCCTAACCCTCACCCTCACCCTTACCCTAACCCTAAGCTACCATTGACTGCTTCTGCCTCCAATAGATTTCCTAAGCACTAGTGTTTTAAGGAACATGTTAAACAGAGAATCCTAATGTGATTTCTTGATAATGGGTGTGTTCCTTATCTTCTCCTAGTGTCTAAACTCTTCTCCATGGCTGGACCCCCAAATAATATTCCTTTACGTGCTAAGGGGTATCTAGAGAGTGGGATAGGTTTAATAAGTAACCTCACCCTATCGCATACCCTAACCCTAACCCCTACCCTAACCCTAACGCGTACCCTAATCCTAACCCGTACCCTAAACCGAGCCCTAACCCTAACACTAACCCTAACCCTAACCCTATCCCATACCCTACGCCCTACCCGAACCCCTCCCCGAACCCGTACCCTAAGCCGTACCCTAACCCTAACCCTAACCCTAAGCTACCCTTGACTGCTTCTGCCTCCAATAGATTTCCTAAGCACTAGTGTTTTAAGGAACAGGTTAAAAAGAGAATCCTAATGTGATTTCTTGATAATGGGTGTGTTCCTTATTTTCTCCTAGTGTCTAAACTCTTCTCCATGGCTGGACCCCCAAATAATATTCCTTTACGTGCTAAGGGGTATCTAGAGAGTTGGATAGGTTTAATAACTAACCTCACCCTATCGCGTACCCTAACCCTAACCCCTACCCTAACACTAACGCGTACCCTAATCCTAACCCGTACCCTAAACCGAGCCCTAACCCTAACACTAACCCTAACCCTAACCCTAACACAAACCCTACGCCCTACCCGAACCCCTCCCCGAACCCGTACCCTAAGCCGTACCCTAACCCTCACCCTAACCCTAACCCTAACCCTAAGCTACCCTTGACTGCTTCTGCCTCCAATAGATTTCCTAAGCAATAGTGTTTTAAGGAACAGGTTAAAAAGAGAATCCTAATGTGATTTCGTGATAATGGGTGTGTTCCTTATCTTCTCCTAGTGTCTAAACTCTTCTCCATGGCTGGACCCACAAATAATATTCCTTTACGTGCTAAGGGGTATCTAAAGAGTGTGATAGGTTTAATAACTAACCTCACCCTATCGCGTACCCTAACCCTAACCCCTACCCTAACACTAACGCGTACCCTAATCCTAACCCGTACCCTAAACCGAGCCCTAACCCTAACACTAGCGCTAACCCTAACCCTAACCCATACCCTACGCCCTACCCGAACGCCTCCCCGAACCCGTACCCTAAGCCGTACCCTAACCCTCACCCGCACCCTAACCCTAACCCTAAGCTACCATTGACTGCTTCTTCCTCCAATAGATTTCATAAGAACTAGTGTTTTAAGGAACAAGTTAAAAAGAGAATCCTGGGGCTTCCCTGGTGGCGCAGTGGTTGAGAGTCTGCCTGCCGGTGCAGGGGACGCGGGTTCGAGCCCTGGTCTGGGAGGATGCCACATGCCGCGGAGCAGCTGGGCCCGTGAGCCACAGTTGCTGGGTCTGCGCGTCTGGAGCCTGTGCTCCGCGACGGGAGAGGCCGCGATGATGAGAGGCCTGCGCACCGCGATGAAGAGTGGTCCCCACTTGCCACAACTGGAGAAAGCCCTCGCACGGAAACGAAGACCCAACACAGCCATAAATAAATTAAATAAATAAATAATTTAAAAAAAAAAAAAAAAAAAAAAGAGAATCCTAATGTGATTTCTTGATAATGGGTGTGTTCCTTATCTTCTCCTAGTGTCTAAGCTCTTCTCCATGGCTGGACCCCCAAATAATATTCCTTTACGTGCTAAGGGGTATCTAGAGAGTGGGATAGGTTTAATAACTACTCTCACCCTAAAGCGTACCCTAACCCTAACCCCTACCCTAACCCTAACGCGTACCCTAATCCTAACCCGTACCCTAAACCGAGCCCTAACCCTAACACTAGCGCTAACCATAACCCTAACCCATACCCTACGCCCTACCCGAACCCCTGCCCGAACCTGTACCCTAATCCGTACCCTAACCCTCACCCTCACCCTAACCCTAACCCTAAGCTACCCTTGACTGCTTCTGCCTCCAATAGATTTCCTAAGCACTAGTGTTTTAAGGAACAGGTTAAAAAGAGAATCCTAATGTGATTTCTTGATAATGGGTTTGTTCCTTATCTTCTCCTAGTGTCTAAACTCTTCTCCATGGCTGGACCCCCAAATAATATTCCTTTACGTGCTAAGGGGTATCTAGAGAGTGGGATAGGTTTAATAACTACCCTCACCCTAACGCGTACCCTAACCCTAACCCCTATCTTAACCCTAACGCGTACCCTAATCCTAACCCGTACCCTAAACCGAGCCCTAACCCTAACACTAGCGCTAACCCTAACCCTAACACATACCCTACGCCCTACCCGAACCCCTCCCCGAACCCGTACCCTAAGCCGTACCCTAACCCTCACCCTAAACCTAACCCTAACCCTAAGCTACCCTTGACTGCTTCTGCCTCCAATAGATTTCCTAAGCACTAGTGTTTTAAGGAACAGGTTAAAAAGAGAATCCTAATGTGATTTCTTGATAATGGGTGTGTTCCTTATCTTCTCCTAGTGTCTAAGCTCTTCTCCATGGCTGGACCCCCAAATAATATTCCTTTACGTGCTCAGGGGTATCTAGAGAGTGGGATAGGTTTAATAACTACCCTCACCCTAACGCGTACCCTAACCCTAACCCCTACCCTAACCCTAACGCGTACCCTAATCCTAACCCGTACCCTAAACCGAGCCCTAACCCTAACACTAACCCTAACCCTAAACCTAACCCATACCCTACGCCCTACCCGAACCCCTCCCCGAACCCGTACCCTAAGCCATACCCTAACCCTCACCCTAACCCTAACCCTAAACCTAAGCTACCCTTGACTGCTTCTGCCTCCAATAGATTTCCTAAGCACTAGTGTTTTAAGGAACAGGTTAAAAAGAGAATCCTAATGTGATTTCTTGATAATGGGTGTGTTCCTTATTTTCTCCTAGTGTGTAAACTCTTCTCCATGGCTGGACCCCCAAATAATATTCCTTTACCTGCTAAGGGGTATCTAGAGAGTGGGATAGGTTTAATAAGTAACCTCACCCTATCGCATACCCTAAGCCTAACCCCTACCCTAACCCTAACGCGTACCCTAATCCTACCCCGTACCCTAAACCGAGCCCGAACCCTAACACTAACCCTAACCCTAACCCTAACCCATACACTACGCCCTACCCGAACCCCTCCCCGAACCCGTACCCTAAGCCATACCCTAACCCTAACCCTAACCCTAAGCTACCCTTGACTGCTTCTGCCTCCAATAGATTTCCTAAGCACTAGTGTTTTAAGGAACAGGTTAAAAAGAGAATCCTAATGTGATTTCTTGATAATGGGTGTGTTCCTTATCTTCTCCTAGTGTCTAAGCTCTTCTCCATGGCTGGACCCCCAAATAATATTCCTTTACGTGCTAAGGGTTATCTAGAGAGTGGGATAGGTTTAATAACTAACCTCAGCCTAAAGCGTACCCTAACCCTAACCGCTACCCTAACCATAACGCGTAACCTAATCCTAACCCGTACCCTAAACCGAGCCCTAACCCTAACACTAACCCTAACCCTAACCCTAACCCATACCCTACGCCCTACCCGAACCCGTACCCTAAGCCATACCCTAACCCTCACCCTAACCCTAACCCTAACCCTAAGCTACTCTTGACTTCTTCTGCCTCCAATAGATTTCCTAAGCACTAGTGTTTTAAGGAACAGGTTAAAAAGAGAATCCTAATGTGATTTCTTGATAATGGGTGTGTTCCTTATCTTCTCCTAGTGTCTAAACTCTTCTCCATGGCTGGACCCCCAAATAATATTCCTTTACGTGCTCAGGGGTATCTAGAGAGTGGGATAGGTTTAATAACTACCCTCACCCTAGTGCGTACCATAACCCTAACCCCTACCCTAACACTAACGCGTACCCTAATCCTAACCCGTACCCTAAACCGAGCCCGAACCCTAACCCTAACCCTAACCCTAACCCTAACCCTAACCCTAACCCTAAGCTACCCTTGACTGCTTCTGCCTCCAATTGATTTCCTAAGCACTAGTGTTTTAAGGAACAGGTAAAAAGAGAATCCTAATGTGATTTCGTGATAATGGGTGTGTTCCTTATATTTTCCTAGTGTCTAAAAACTTCTCCATGGCTGGACCCCCAAATAATATTCCTTTACGTGCTAGGGGGTATCTAGAGAGTGGGATAGGTTTAATAACTACCCTCACCCTAATGCGTACCCTAACCCTAACACCTACCCTAACCCTAACGCATACCCTAATCCTAACCCGTACCCTAAACCGAGCCCTAACCCTAACACTTACCCTAACCCTAACCCTAACCCATACCCTACGCCCTACCCGAACCCGTCCCCGAACCCGTACCCTAAGCCGTACCCTAACCCTAAACCTAACCCTAAACTACCCTTGACTGCTTCTGCCTCCAATAGATTTCCTAAGCACTAGTGTTTTAAGGAACAGGTTAAAAAGAGAATCCTAATGTGATTTCTTGATAATGGGTGTGTTCCTTATCTTCTCCTCGTGTCTAAACTCTTCTCCATGGCTGGACCCCCAAATAATATTCCTTTACATGCTAAGGGGCATCTAGAGAGTGTGATAGGTTTAATAACTACCCTCACCCTAACGCGTACGCTAACCCTAACCCCTACCCTAACCCTAACGCGTACCCTAATCCTAACCGGTACCCTAAACCGAGCCCTAACCCTAACACTAACCCTAACCCTAACCCTAACCCATACCCTACGCCCTACCCGAACCCGTACCCTAAGCCATACCCTAACCCTCACCCTAACCCTCACCCTAACCCTAAGCTACTCTTGACTGCTTCTGCCTCCAATAGATTTCCTAAGCACCAGTGTTTTAAGGAACAGGTTAAAAAGAGAATCCTAATGTGATTTCTTGATAATGGGTGTGTTCCTTATCTTCTCCTAGTGTCTAAACTCTTCTCCATGGCTGGACCCCCAAATAATATTCCTTTACGTGCTAAGGGGTATCTAGAGAGTGGGATAGGTTTAATAAGTAACCTCACCCTATCGCATATCCTAACCATAACCCCTACCCTAACCCTAACGCATACCCTAATCCTAACCCGTACCCTAAACCGAGCCCTAACCCTAACACTAACCCTAACGCTAACCCTAACCCATACACTACGCCCTACCCGAACCCCTCCCCGAACCCGTACCCTAAGCCATACCCTAACCCTAACCCTAACCCTAAGCTACCCTTGACTGCTTCTGCCTCCAATAGATTTCCTAAGCACTAGTGTTTTAAGGAACAGGTTAAAAAGAGAATCCTAATGTGATTTCTTGATAATGGGTGTGTTCCTTATCTTCTCCTAGTGTCTAAGCTCTTCTCCATGGCTGGACCCCCAAATAATATTCCTTTACGTGCTAAGGGGTATCTAGAGAGTGGGATAGGTTTAATAACTAACCTCAGCCTAAAGCGTACCCTAACCCTAACCGCTACCCTAACCATAACGCGTACCCTAATCCTAACCCGTACCCTAAAACGAGCCCTAACACTAACACTAACCCTAACCCTAACCCTAACCCATACCCTACGCCCTACCCAAACCCCTCCCCGAACCCGTACCCTAAGCCGTACCCTAACCCTCACCCTAACTCTAACCCTAACCCTAAGCTACCCTTGATTGCTTCTGCCTCCAATAGATTTCCTAAGCACTAGTGTTTTAAGGAACAGGTTAAAAAGAGAATCCTAATGTGATTTCTTGATAATGGTTGTGTTCCTTATCTTCTCCTAGTGTCTAAACTCTTCTCCATGGCTGGACCCCCAAATAATATTCCTTTACGTGCTAAGGGGTATCTAGAGAGTGGGATAGGTTTAATAACTACCCTCACCCTAGTGCGTACCATAACCCTAACCCCTACCCTAACACTAACGCGTACCCTAATCCTAACCCGTACCCTAAACCGAGCCCGAACCCTAACACTAACCCTAACCCTAACCCATACCCTACGCCCTACCCGAACCCGTACCCTAAGCCATACCCTAACCCTCACCCTAACCCTAACCCTAACCCTAAGCTACTCTTGACTGCTTCTGCCTCCAATAGATTTCCTAAGCTCTAGTGTTTTAAGGAACAGGTTAAAAAGAGAATCCTAATGTGATTTCTTGATAATGGGTGTGTTCCTTATCTTCTCCTAGTGTCTAAACTCTTCTCCATGGCTGGACCCCCAAATAATATTCCTTTACGTGCTAAGGGGTATCTAGAGAGTGGGATAGGTTTAATAAGTAACCTCACCCTATCGCATATCCTAACCCTAACCCCTACCCTAACACTAACGCGTACCGTAATCCTAACCCGTACCCTAAACCGAGCCCTAACCCTAACACTAACCCTAACCCTAACCCTAACCCATACCCTACGCCCTACCCGAACCCCTCCCCGAACCCGTACCCTAAGCCGTACCCTAACCCTCACCCTAACCCTAACCCTAAACCTAAGCTACCCTTGACTGCTTCTGCCACCAATAGATTTCCTAAGCACTAGTGTTTTAAGGTACAGGTTAAAAAGAGAATCCTAATGTGATTTCTTGATAATGGGTGTGCTCCTTATCTTCTCCTAGTGTCTAAACTCTTCTCCATGGCTGGACCCCCAAATAATATTCCTTTACGTGCTAAGGGGTATCTAGAGAGTGGGATAGGTTTAATAACTAACCTCACCCTAAAGCGTAACCTAACCCTAAACCCTACCCTAACACTAACGCGTACCCTAATCCTAACCCGTATTCTAAACCGAGCCCGAACGCTAAAACTAACCCTAACCCTAACCCATACCCTAGGCCCTACCCGAACCCCTCCCCGAACCCGTACCTTAAGCCATACCCTAACCCTCACCCTAACCCTAACCCCAACCCTAAGCTACCCTTGACTGCTTCTGCCACCAATAGATTTCCTAAGCACTAGTGTTTTAAGGAACAGGTTAAATAGAGAATCCTAAAGTGATTTGTTGATAATGGGTGTGTTCCTTATCTTCTCCTAGTGTCTAAGCTCTTCTCCATGGCTGGACCCCCAAATAATATTCTTTACGTGCTAAGGGGTATCTAGAGAGTTGGATAGGTTTAATAACTACCCTCACCCTAGTGCGTAGCATAACCCTAACCGCTACCCTAACACTAACGCGTACCCTAATCCTAACCCGTGCCCTAAACCGAGCCCTAACCCTAACACTAGCCCTAACCGTAACCCTAACCCATACCCTACGCCCTACCCGAACCCCTCCCCGAACCCGTACCCTAAGCCGTACCCTAACCCTCACCCTCACCCTAACCCTATCCCTAAGCTACCCTTGACTGCTTCTGCCTCCAATAGATTTTCTAAGCACTAGTGTTTTAAGGTACAGGTTAAAAAGAGAATCCTAATGTGATTTCTTGATAATGGGTGTGCTCCTTATCTTCTCCTAGTGTCTAAACTCTTCTCCATGGCTGGACCCCCAAATAATATTCCTTTACGTGCTAAGGGGTATCTAGAGAGTGGGATAGGTTTAATAACTACCCTCACCCTAACGCGTACCCTAACCCTAACCCCTACCCTAACCCTAACGCCTACCCTATTCCTAACCCGTACCCTAAACCGAGCCCTAACCCTAACAGTAACCCTAACCCTAACCCTAACCCATACCCTACGCCCTACCCGAACCCCTCCCCGAACCCGTACCCTAAGCCGTACCCTAACCCTAACCCTAACCCTAAGCTGCCCTTGACTGCTTCTGCCTCCAATAGATTTCCTAAGCAGTAGTGTTTTAAGGAACAGGTTAAAAAGAGAATCCTAATGTGATTTCTTGATAATGGGTGTGTTCCTTATCTTCTCCTCGTGTCTAAACTCTTCTCCATGGATGGACCCCCAAATAATATTCCTTTACGTGCTAAGGGGTATCTAGAGAGTGTGATAGGTTTAATAACTACCCTCACCCTAACGCGTACCCTAACCCTAACCCCTACCCTAACCCTAACGCGTACCCTAATCCTAACCCGTACCCTAAACCGAGCCCTAACCCTAACACTAACCCTAACCCTAACCCTAACCCATACCCTACGCCCTACCCGAACCCGTACCCTAAGCCGTACCCTAACCCTCACCCTAACCCTAACCCTAACCCTAAGCTACCCTTGAGTGCTTCTGCCACCAATAGATTTCCTAAGCACTAGTGTTTTAAGGAACAGGTTAAAAAGAGAATCCTAATGTGATTTCGTGATAATGGGTGTGTTCCTTATCTTCTCCTAGTGTCTAAACTCTTCTCCATGGCTGGACCCCCAAATAATATTCCTTTACGTGCTAAGGGGTATCTAGAGAGTGTGATAGGTTTAATAACTAACCTCACCCTATCGCGTACCCTTACCCTAACCCCTACCCTAACACTAACGCGTACCCTAATCCTAACCCGTACCCTAAACCGAGCCCTAACCCTAACACTAACCCTAACCCTAACCCTAAACCATACCCTACGCCCTACCCGAACCCCTCCCCGAACCCGTACCCTAAGCCGTACCCTAACCCTCACCCTAAACCTAACCCTAACCCTAAGCTACCCTTGACTGCTTCTGCCTCCAATAGATTTCCTAAGCACTAGTGTTTTAAGGAACAGGTTAAAAAGAGATTCCTAATGTGATTTCTTGATAATGGGTGTGTTCCTTATCTTCTCCTAGTGTCTAAGCTCTTCTCCATGGCTGGACCCCCAAATAATATTCCTTTACGTGCTAAGGGGTATCTAGAGAGTGTGATAGGTTTAATAACTACCCTCACCCTAACGCGTACCCTAACCCTAACCCCTACCCTAACCCTAACGCGTACCCTAATCCTAAACCGTACCCTAAACCGAGCCCTAACCCTAACACTAACCCTAACCCTAACCCTAACCCATACCCTACGCCCTACCCGAACCCCTCCCCGAACCCGTACCCTAAGCCGTACCCTAACCCTCACCCTAACCCTAACCCTAACCCTAAGCTACCCTTGAGTGCTTCTGCCACCAATAGATTTCCTCAGCACTAGTGTTTTAAGGAACAGGTTAAAAAGAGAATCCTAATGTGATTTCGTGATAATGGGTGTGTTCCTTATCTTCTCCTAGTGTCTAAACTCTTCTCCATGGCTGGACCCCCAAATAATATTCCTTTACGTGCTAAGGGGTATCTAGAGAGTGTGATAGGTTTAATAAATAACCTCACCCTATCGCATACCCTAACCCTAACCCCTACCCTAACCCTAACGCGTACCCTATTCCTAACCCGTACCCTAAACCGAGCCCTAACCCTAACAGTAACCCTAACCCTAACCCTAACCCATACCCTACGCCCTACCCGAACCCCTCCCCGAACCCGTACCCTAAGCCGTACCCTAACCCTAACCCTAACCCTAAGCTACCCTTGACTGCTTCTGCCTCCAATAGATTTCCTAAGCAGTAGTGTTTTAAGGAACAGGTTAAAAAGAGAATCCTAATGTGATTTCTTGATAATGGGTGTGTTCCTTATCTTCTCCTCGTGTCTAAACTCTTCTCCATGGATGGACCCCCAAATAATATTCCTTTACGTGCTAAGGGGTATCTAGAGAGTGTGATAGGTTTAATAACTACCCTCACCCTAACGCGTACCCTAACCCTAACCCCTACCCTAACCCTAACGCGTACCCTAATCCTAACCCGTACCCTAAACCGAGCCCTAACCCTAACACTAACCCTAACCCTAACCCTAACCCATACCCTACGCCCTACCCGAACCCGTACCCTAAGCCGTACCCTAACCCTCACCCTAACCCTAACCCTAACCCTAAGCTACCCTTGAGTGCTTCTGCCACCAATAGATTTCCTAAGCACTAGTGTTTTAAGGAACAGGTTAAAAAGAGAATCCTAATGTGATTTCGTGATAATGGGTGTGTTCCTTATCTTCTCCTAGTGTCTAAACTCTTCTCCATGGCTGGACCCCCAAATAATATTCCTTTACGTGCTAAGGGGTATCTAGAGAGTGTGATAGGTTTAATAACTAACCTCACCCTATCGCGTACCCTTACCCTAACCCCTACCCTAACACTAACGCGTACCCTAATCCTAACCCGTACCCTAAACCGAGCCCTAACCCTAACACTAACCCTAACCCTAACCCTAAACCATACCCTACGCCCTACCCGAACCCCTCCCCGAACCCGTACCCTAAGCCGTACCCTAACCCTCACCCTAAACCTAACCCTAACCCTAAGCTACCCTTGACTGCTTCTGCCTCCAATAGATTTCCTAAGCACTAGTGTTTTAAGGAACAGGTTAAAAAGAGATTCCTAATGTGATTTCTTGATAATGGGTGTGTTCCTTATCTTCTCCTAGTGTCTAAGCTCTTCTCCATGGCTGGACCCCCAAATAATATTCCTTTACGTGCTAAGGGGTATCTAGAGAGTGTGATAGGTTTAATAACTACCCTCACCCTAACGCGTACCCTAACCCTAACCCCTACCCTAACCCTAACGCGTACCCTAATCCTAAACCGTACCCTAAACCGAGCCCTAACCCTAACACTAACCCTAACCCTAACCCTAACCCATACCCTACGCCCTACCCGAACCCCTCCCCGAACCCGTACCCTAAGCCGTACCCTAACCCTCACCCTAACCCTAACCCTAACCCTAAGCTACCCTTGAGTGCTTCTGCCACCAATAGATTTCCTCAGCACTAGTGTTTTAAGGAACAGGTTAAAAAGAGAATCCTAATGTGATTTCGTGATAATGGGTGTGTTCCTTATCTTCTCCTAGTGTCTAAACTCTTCTCCATGGCTGGACCCACAAATAATATTCCTTTACGTGCTAAGGGGTATCTAGAGAGTGGGATAGGTTTAATAAATAACCTCACCCTATCGCATACCCTAACCCTAACCCCTACCCTAACCCTAACGCGTACCCTAATCCTAACCCGTACCCTAAACCGAGCCCTAACCCTAACACTAACCCTAACCCTAACCCTAACCCATACACTACGCCCTACCCGAACCCCTCCCCGAAACCGAACCCTAAGCCGTACCCTAACCCTAACCCTAACCCTAAGCTACCCTTGACTGCTTCTGCCTCCAATAGATTTCCTAAGCACTAGTGTTTTAAGGAACAGGTTAAAAAGAGAATCCTAATGTGATTTCTTGATAATGGGTGTGTTCCTTATCTTCTCCTAGTGTCTAAGCTCTTCTCCATGGCTGGACCCCCAAATAATATTCTTTTACGTGCTAAGGGGTATCTAGAGAGTGGGATAGGTTTAATAACTACTCTCACCCTAAAGCGTACCCTAAACCTAACCGCTACCCTAACCCTAACGCGTATCCTAATCCTAACCCGTACCCTAAACCGAGCCCTTACACTAACACTAAACCTAACCCTAACCCTAACCCATACCCTACGCCCTACCCAAACCCCTCCCCGAACCCGTACCCTAAGCCGTACCCTAACCCTCCCCCTAACTCTAACCCTAACACTAAGCTACCCTTGACTGCTTCTGCCTCCAATAGATTTCCTAAGCACTAGTGTTTTAAGGAACAGGTTAAAAAGAGGATCCTAATGTGATTTCTTGATAATGGGTGTGCTCCTTATCTTCTCCTCGTGTCTAAACTCTTCTCCATGGCTGGACCCCCAAATAATATTCCTTTACGTGCTAGGGGGTATCTAGAGAGTGGGATAGGTTTAATAACTACCCTCACCCTAACGCGTACCCTAACCCTAACACCTAACCTAACCCTAACGCGTACCCTAATCCTAACCCGTACCCTAAACCGAGCCCTAACCCTAACACTAACCCTAACCCTAACCCATACCCTACGCCCTACCCGAACCCGTACCCTAAGCCGTACCCTAACCCTCACCCTAACCCTAACCCTAACCCTAAGCTACCCTTGAGTGCTTCTGCCACCAATAGATTTCCTAAGCACTAGTGTTTTAAGGAACAGGTTAAAAAGAGAATCCTAATGTGATTTCTTGATAATGGGTGTGTTCCTTATCTTCTCCTCGTGTCTAAACTCTTCTCCATGGCTGGACCCCCAAATAATATTCCTTTACGTGCTAAGGGGTATCTAGAGAGTGGGATAGGTTTAATAACTAACCTCACCCTATCGCGTACCCTAACCCTAACCTCTACCCTAACACTAACGCGTACCCTAATCCTAAACCGTAGCCTAAACCGAGCCCTAACCCTAACACTAACCCTAACCCTAACCCTAACCCATACCCTACGCCCTACCCGAACCCCTCCCCGAACCTGTACCCTAAGCCGTACCCTAACCCTCACCCTAACCCTAACTCTAACCCTAAGCTACACTTGAGTGCTTCTGCCACCAATAGATTTCCTAAGCACTAGTGTTTTAAGGTACAGGTTAAAAAGAGAATCCTAATGTGATTTCTTGATAATGGGTGTGCTCCTTATCTTCTCCTAGTGTCTAAACTCTTCTCCATGGCTGGACCCCCAAATAATATTCCTTTACGTGCTAAGGGGTATCTAGAGAGTGGGATAGGTTTAATAACTAACCTCACCCTAAAGCGTAACCTAACCCTAACCCCTACCCTAACACTAACGCGTACCCTAATCCTAACCCGTACCCTAAACCGAGCCCGAACCCTAACACTAACCCTAACCCTAACCCATACCCTACGCCCTACCCGAACCCCTCCCTGAACCCGTACCCTAAGCCGTACCCTAACCCTCACCCTCACCCTAACCCTAACCCTAAACCTAAGCTACCCTTGACGGCTTCTGCCTCCAATAGATTTCCTAAGCACTAGTGTTTTAAGGAACAGGTTAAAAAGAGGATCCTAATGTGATTTGTTGATAATGGGTGTGTTCCTTATCTTCTCCTCGTGTCTAAACTCTTCTCCATGGCTGGACCCCCAAATAATATTCCTTTCCGTGCTAAGGGGTATCTAGAGAGTGGGATAGGTTTAATAACTAACCTCACCCTATCGCGTACCCTAACCCTAACCCCTACCCTAACACTAACGCGTACCCTAATCCTAACCCGTACCCAAAACGAGCCCTAACCCTAACACTAACCCTAACCCTAACCCTAACCCATACCCTACGCCCTACCCGAACTCCTCCCCGAACCCGTACCCAAGCCGTACCCTAACCCTCACCCTAACCCTAACCCTAACACTAAGCTACCCTTGACTGCTTCTGCCTCCAAGAGATTTCCTAAGTACTAGTGTTTTAAGGAACAGGTTAAAAAGAGAATCCTAATGTGATTTCTTGATAATGCGTGTGTTCCTTATCTTCTCCTAGTGTCTAAACTCTTCTCCATGGCTGGACCACCAAATAATATTCCTTTACGTGCTAGGGGGTATCTAGAGAGTGGGATAGGTTTAATAACTACCCTCACCCTAACGCGTACCCTAACCCTAACACCTACCCTAACCCTAACGCGTACACTAATCCTAACCCGTACCCTAATCCTAACCCGTACCCTAAACCGAGCCCTAACCCTAACACTAACCCTAACCCTAACCCATACCCTACGCCCTACCCGAACCCGTACCCTAAGCCGTACCCTAACCCTCACCCTAACCCTAACCCTAACCCTAAGCTACCCTTGAGTGCTTCTGCCACCAATAGATTTCCTAAGCACTAGTGTTTTAAGGAACAGGTTTAAAAGAGAATCCTAATGTGATTTCGTGATAATGGGTGTGTTCCTTATCTTCTCCTAGTGTCTAAACTCTTCTCCATGGCTGGACCCACAAATAATATTCCTTTACGTGCTAAGGGGTATCTAGAGAGTGTGATAGGTTTAATAACTAACCTCACCCTATCGCATACCCTAACCCTAACCCCTACCCTAACCCTAACGCGTACCCTAATCCTAACCCGTACCCTAAACCGAGCCCTAACCCTAACACTAACCCTAACCCTAACCCATACCCTACGCCCTACCCGAACCCCTCCCCGAAACTGTACCCTAAGCCGTACCCTAACCCTCACCCTAACCCTAAGCTACCCTTGAGTGTTTCTGCCACCAATAGATTTCCTAAGCACTAGTGTTTTAAGGAACAGGTTAAAAAGAGAATCCTAATGTGATTTCGTGATAATGGGTGTGTTCCTTATCTTCTCCTAGTGTCTAAACTCTTCTCCATGGCTGGACCCACAAATAATATTCCTTTACGTGCTAAGGGGTATCTAGAGAGTGTGATAGGTTTAATAACTAACCTCACCCTATCGCATACCCTAACCCTAACCCCTACCCTAACCCTAACGCGTACCCTAATCCTAACCCGTACCCTAAACCGAGCCCTAACCCTAACACTAACCCTAACCCTAACCCTAACCCATACACTACGCCCTACCCGAACCCCTCCCCGAAACCGAACCCTAAGCCGTACCCTAACCCTAACCCTAACACTAAGCTACCCTTGACTTCTTCTGCCTCCAATAGATTTCCTAAGCACTAGTGTTTTAAGGAACAGGTTAAAAAGAGAATCCTAATGTGATTTCTTGATAATGGGTGTGTTCCTTATGTTCTCCTCGTGTCTAAACTCTTCTCCATGGCTGGACCCCCAAATAATATTCCTTTACGTGCTAAGGGGTATCTAGAGAGTGGGATAGGTTTAATAACTAACCTCACCCTATCGCGTACCCTAACCCTAACCCCTACCCTAACACTAACGCGTACCCTAATCCTAACCCGTAGCCTAAACCGAGCCCTAACCCTAACACTAACCCTAACCCTAACCCTAACCCATACCCTACGCCCTACCCGAACCCTTCCCCGAACCCGTACCCTAAGCCGTACCCTAACCCTAACCCTAACCCTAAGCTACCCTTGACTGCTTCTGCCTCCAATAGATTTCCTAAGCACTAGTGTTTTACGGAACAGGTTAAAAAGAGAATCCTAATGTGATTTCTTGATAATGAGTGTGTTCCTTATCTTCTCCTAGTGTCTAAACTCTTCTCCATGGCTGGACCCCCAAATAATATTCCTTTACGTGCTAAGGGGTATCTAGAGAGTGTGACAGGTTTAATAACTAACCTCACCCTATCGCGTACCCTAACCCTAACCCCTCCCCTAAGAGTAACGCGTACCCTAATCCTAACCCGTACCCTAAACCGAGCCCGAACCCTAACACTAACCCTAACCCTAACCCATACCCTACGCCCTACCCGAACCCCTCACTGAACCCCTACCCTAAGCCGTACCCTAACCCTAACCCTAACCCTAACCCTAAACCTAAGCTACCCTTGACGGCTTCTGTATCCAATAGATTTCCTAAGCACTAGTGTTTTAAGGAACAGGTTAAAAAGAGGATCCTAATGTGATTTGTTGATAATGGGTGTGTTCCTTATCTTCTCCTCGTGTCTAAACTCTTCTCCATGGATGGACCCCCAAATAATATTCCTTTACGTGCTAAGGGGTATCTAGAGAGTGGGATAGGTTTAATAACTAACTTCACCCTATCGCGTACCCTAACCCTAACCCCTACCCTAACACTAACGCGTACCCTAATCCTAACCCGTACCCTAAACCGAGCCCTAACCCTAACACTAACCCTAACCCTAACCCTAACCCATACCCTACGCCCTACCCGAACTCCTCCCCGAACCCGTACCCTAAGCCGTACCCTAACCCTCACCCTAACCCTAACCCTAACACTAAGCTACCCTTGACTGCTTCTGCCTCCAATAGATTTCCTAAGCACTAGTGTTTTAAAGAACAGGTTAAAAAGAGAATCCTAATGTGATTTCTTGATAATGGGTGTGTTCCTTATCTTCTCCTAGTGTCTAAACTCCTCTCCATGGCTGGACACCCAAATAATATTCCTTTACGTGCTAAGGGGTATCTAGAGAGTGGGATAGGTTTAATAACTAACCTCACCCTATCGCGTACCCTAACCCTAACCCCTCCCCTAAGACTAACGCGTACCCTAATCCTAACCCGTACCCTAAACCGAGCCCTAACCCTAACACAAACCCTAACCCTAACCCTAACCCATACCCTACGCCCTACCCGAACCCCTCCCCGAACCCGTACCCTAAGCCGTACCCTAACCCTCACCCTAACCCTAACCCTAACCCTAAGCTACCCTTGACTGCTTCTGCCACCAATAGATTTCCTAAGCACTAGTGTTTTAAGGTACAGGTTAAAAAGAGAATCCTAATGTGATTTTATGATAATGGGTGTGCTCCTTATCTTCTCCTAGTGTCTAAACTCTTCTCCATGGCTGGACCCCCAAATAATATTCCTTTACGTGCTAAGGGGTATCTAGAGAGTGGGATAGGTTTAATAACTAACCCCACCCTAAAGCGTAACCTAACCCTAACCCCTACCCTAACACTAACGCGTACCCTAATCCTAACCCGTACCCTAAACCGAGCCCTAACCCTAACACTAACCCTAACCCTAACCCTAACCCCTACCCTAACCCTAACGCGTACCCTAATCCTAACCCGTACCCTAAACCGAGCCCTAACCCTAACACTAACCCTAACCCTAACCCTAACCCATACCCTACGCCCTACCCAAACCCCTCCCCGAACCCGTACCCTAAGCCGTACCCTAACCCTCACCCTAACTCTAACCCTAACCCTAAGCTACCCTTGATTGCTTCTGCCTCCAATAGATTTCCTAAGCACTAGTGTTTTAAGGAACAGG
The DNA here is from genome assembly GCF_949987535.1 of Balaenoptera acutorostrata. Taxonomy (NCBI): domain Eukaryota; kingdom Metazoa; phylum Chordata; class Mammalia; order Artiodactyla; family Balaenopteridae; genus Balaenoptera; species Balaenoptera acutorostrata. Next base: position 71,728 of record NW_026645836.1, on the reverse strand, counting down.
TTAAAAAGAGAATCCTAATGTGATTTCTTGATAATGGGTGTGTTCCTTATCTTCTCCTAGTGTCTAAACTCTTCTCCATGGCTGGACCCCCAAATAATAATCCTTTACGTGCTAAGGGGTATCTAGAGAGTGGGATAGGTTTAATAACTACCCTCACCCTAGTGCGTACCATAACCCTAACCCCTACCCTAACACTAACGCGTACCCTAATCCTAACCCGTACCCTAAACCGAGCCCGAACCCTAACACTAACCCTAACCCTAACCCTAACCCATACACTACGCCCTACCCGAACCCCTCCCCGAACCCGTACCCTAAGCCATACCCTAACCCTAACCCTAACCCTAAGCTACCCTTGACTGCTTCTGCCTCCAATAGATTTCCTAAGCACTAGTGTTTTAAGGAACAGGTTAAAAAGAGAATCCTATTGTGATTTCTTGATAATGGGTGTGTTCCTTATCTTCTCCTCGTGTCTAAACTCTTCTCCATGGCTGGACCCCCAAATAATATTCCTTTACGTGCTAAGGGGTATCTAGAGAGTGGGATAGGTTTAATAACTAACCTCACACTATCGCGTACCCTAACCCTAACCCCTACCCTAACACTAACGCGTACCCTAATCCTAACCCTTACCCTAAACCGAGCCCTAACCCTAACCCTAACCCTAACGCGTACCCTAACCCTAACCCCTACCCTAACCCTAATGCGTACCCTAATCCTAACCCGTACCCTAAACCGAGCCCTAACCCTAACACTAGCGCTAACCCTAACCCTAACCCATACCCTACGCCCTACCCGAACCCCTCCCCGAACCCGTACCCTAAGCCGTACCCTAACCCTCACCCTAAACCTAGCCCTAACCCTAAGTTACCCTTGACTGCTTCTGCCTCCAATAGATTTCCTAAGCACTAGTGTTTTAAGGAACAGGTTAAAAAGAGAATCCTAATGTGATTTCTTGATAATGGGTGTGTTCCTTATCTTCTCCTAGTGTCTAAGCTCTTCTCCATGGCTGGACCCCCAAATAATATTCCTTTACGTGCTAAGGGGTATCTAGAGAGTGGGATAGGTTTAATAACTAACCTCAGCCTAAAGCGTACCCTAACCCTAACCGCTACCCTAACCATAACGCGTACCCTAATCCTAACCCGTACCCTAAAACGAGCCCTAACACTAACACTAACCCTAACCCTAACCCTAACCCATACCCTACGCCCTACCCAAACCCCTCCCCGAACCCGTACCCTAAGCCGTACCCTAACCCTCACCCTAACTCTAACCCTAACCCTAAGCTACCCTTGATTGCTTCTGCCTCCAATAGATTTCCTAAGCACTAGTGTTTTAAGGAACAGGTTAAAAAGAGAATCCTAATGTGATTTCGTGATAATGGGTGTGTTCCTTATCTTCTCCTAGTGTCTAAACTCTTCTCCATGGCTGGACCCACAAATAATATTCCTTTACGTGCTAAGGGGTATCTAGAGAGTGTGATAGGTTTAATAACTAACCTCACCCTATCGCATACCCTAACCCTAACCCCTACCCTAACCCTAACGCGTACCCTAATCCTAACCCGTACCCTAAACCGAGCCCTAACCCTAACACTAACCCTAACCCTAACCCTAACCCATACCCTACGCCCTACCCGAACCCCTCCCTGAACCCGTACCCTAAGCCGTACCCTAACCCTAACCCTAACCCTAAGCTACCCTTGACTGCTTCTGCCTCCAATAGATTTCCTAAGCACTAGTGTTTTAAGGAACAGGTTAAAAAGAGAATCCTAATGTGATTTCTTGATAATGGGTGTGTTCCTTATCTTCTCCTCGTGTCTAAACTCTTCTCCATGGCTGGACCCCCAAATAATATTCCTTTACGTGCTAAGGGGTATCTAGAGAGTGGGATAGGTTTAATAACTACTCTCACCCTAAAGTGTACCCTAACCCTAACCCCTACCCTAACACTAACGCGTAACCTAATCCTAACCCGTACCCTAAACCGAGCCCTAACACTAACACTAACCCTAACCCTAACCCTAACCCATACCCTACGCCCTACCCGAACCCCTCCCCGAACCCGTACCCTAAGCCGTACCCTAACCCTCACCCTAAACCTAACCCTAACCCTAAGCTACCCTTGACTGCTTCTGCCTCCAATAGATTTCCTAAGCACTAGTGTTTTACGGAACAGGTTAAAAAGAGAATCCTAATGTGATTTCTTGATAATGAGTGTGTTCCTTATCTTCTCCTAGTGTCTAAACTCTTCTCCATGGCTGGACCCCCAAATAATATTCCTTTACGTGCTAAGGGGTATCTAGAGAGTGTGACAGGTTTAATAACTAACCTCACCCTATCGCGTACCCAAACCCTAACCCCTCCCCTAAGAGTAACGCGTACCCTAATCCTAACCCGTACCCTAAACCGAGCCCAAACCCTAACACTAACCCTAACCCTAACCCATACCCTACGCCCTACCCGAACCCCTCCCTGAACCCCTACCCTAAGCCGTACCCTAACCCTAACCCTAACCCTAACCCTAAACCTAAGCTACCCTTGACGGCTTCTGTCTCCAATAGATTTCCTAAGAACTAGTGTTTTAAGGAACAGGTTAAAAAGAGGATCCTAATGTGATTTGTTGATAATGGGTGTGTTCCTTATCTTCTCCTCGTGTCTAAACTCTTCTCCATGGATGGACCCCCAAATAATATTCCTTTACGTGCTAAGGGGTATCTAGAGAGTGGGATAGGTTTAATAACTAACTTCACCCTATCGCGTACCCTAACCCTAACCCCTACCCTAACACTAACGCGTACCCTAATCCTAACCCGTACCCTAAACCGAGCCCTAACCCTAACACTAACCCTAACCCTAACCCTAACCCATACCCTACGCCCTACCCAAACTCCTCCCCGAACCCGTACCCTAAGCCGTACCCTAACCCTCACCCTAACCCTAACCCTAACACTAAGCTACCCTTGACTGCTTCTGCCTCCAATAGATTTCCTAAGCACTAGTGTTTTAAGGAACAGGTTAAAAAGAGAATCCTATTGTGATTTCTTGATAATGGGTGTGTTCCTTATCTTCTCCTCGTGTCTAAACTCTTCTCCATGGCTGGACCCCCAAATAATATTCCTTTACGTGCTAAGGGGTATCTAGAGAGTGGGATAGGTTTAATAACTAACCTCACACTATCGCGTACCCTAACCCTAACCCCTACCCTAACACTAACGCGTACCCTAATCCTAACCCTTACCCTAAACCGAGCCCTAACCCTAACCCTAACCCTAACGCGTACCCTAACCCTAACCCCTACCCTAACCCTAATGCGTACCCTAATCCTAACCCGTACCCTAAACCGAGCCCTAACCCTAACACTAGCGCTAACCCTAACCCTAACCCATACCCTACGCCCTACCCGAACCCCTCCCCGAACCCGTACCCTAAGCCGTACCCTAACCCTCACCCTAAACCTAGCCCTAACCCTAAGTTACCCTTGACTGCTTCTGCCTCCAATAGATTTCCTAAGCACTAGTGTTTTAAGGAACAGGTTAAAAAGAGAATCCTAATGTGATTTCTTGATAATGGGTGTGTTCCTTATCTTCTCCTAGTGTCTAAGCTCTTCTCCATGGCTGGACCCCCAAATAATATTCCTTTACGTGCTAAGGGGTATCTAGAGAGTGGGATAGGTTTAATAACTAACCTCAGCCTAAAGCGTACCCTAACCCTAACCGCTACCCTAACCATAACGCGTACCCTAATCCTAACCCGTACCCTAAAACGAGCCCTAACACTAACACTAACCCTAACCCTAACCCTAACCCATACCCTACGCCCTACCCAAACCCCTCCCCGAACCCGTACCCTAAGCCGTACCCTAAACCTCACCCTAACTCTAACCCTAACCCTAAGCTACCCTTGATTGCTTCTGCCTCCAATAGATTTCCTAAGCACTAGTGTTTTAAGGAACAGGTTAAAAAGAGAATCCTAATGTGATTTCGTGATAATGGGTGTGTTCCTTATCTTCTCCTAGTGTCTAAACTCTTCTCCATGGCTGGACCCCCAAATAATATTCCTTTACGTGCTAAGGGGTATCTAGAGAGTGGGATAGGTTTAATAACTAACTTCACCCTATCGCGTACCCTAACCCTAACCCCTACCCTAACCCTAACGCGTACCCTAATCCTAACCCGTACCCTAAACCGAGCCCTAACCCTAACACTAACCCTAACCCTAACCCTAACCCATACACTACGCCCTACCCGAACCCCTCCCCGAAACCGAACCCTAAGCCGTACCCTAACCCTAACCCTAACACTAAGCTACCCTTGACTTCTTCTGCCTCCAATAGATTTCCTAAGCACTAGTGTTTTAAGGAACAGGTTAAAAAGAGAATCCTAATGTGATTTCTTGATAATGGGTGTGTTCCTTATGTTCTCCTCGTGTCTAAACTCTTCTCCATGGCTGGACCCCCAAATAATATTCCTTTACGTGCTAAGGGGTATCTAGAGAGTGGGATAGGTTTAATAACTAACCTCACCCTATCGCGTACCCTAACCCTAACCCCTACCCTAACACTAACGCGTACCCTAATCCTAACCCGTAGCCTAAACCGAGCCCTAACCCTAACACTAACCCTAACCCTAACCCTAACCCATACCCTACGCCCTACCCGAACCCTTCCCCGAACCCGTACCCTAAGCCGTACCCTAACCCTAACCCTAACCCTAAGCTACCCTTGACTGCTTCTGCCTCCAATAGATTTCCTAAGCACTAGTGTTTTAAGGAACAGGTTAAAAAGAGAATCCTAATGTGATTTCTTGATAATGGGTGTGTTCCTTATCTTCTCCTCGTGTCTAAACTCTTCTCCATGGCTGGACCCCCAAATAATATTCCTTTACGTGCTAAGGGGTATCTAGAGAGTGGGATAGGTTTAATAACTACTCTCACCCTAAAGTGTACCCTAACCCTAACCCCTACCCTAACACTAACGCGTAACCTAATCCTAACCCGTACCCTAAACCGAGCCCTAACACTAACACTAACCCTAACCCTAACCCTAACCCATACCCTACGCCCTACCCGAACCCCTCCCCGAACCCGTACCCTAAGCCGTACCCTAACCCTCACCCTAAACCTAACCCTAACCCTAAGCTACCCTTGACTGCTTCTGCCTCCAATAGATTTCCTAAGCACTAGTGTTTTACGGAACAGGTTAAAAAGAGAATCCTAATGTGATTTCTTGATAATGAGTGTGTTCCTTATCTTCTCCTAGTGTCTAAACTCTTCTCCATGGCTGGACCCCCAAATAATATTCCTTTACGTGCTAAGGGGTATCTAGAGAGTGTGACAGGTTTAATAACTAACCTCACCCTATCGCGTACCCTAACCCTAACCCCTCCCCTAAGAGTAACGCGTACCCTAATCCTAACCCGTACCCTAAACCGAGCCCGAACCCTAACACTAACCCTAACCCTAACCCATACCCTACGCCCTACCCGAACCCCTCACTGAACCCCTACCCTAAGCCGTACCCTAACCCTAACCCTAACCCTAACCCTAAACCTAAGCTACCCTTGACGGCTTCTGTATCCAATAGATTTCCTAAGCACTAGTGTTTTAAGGAACAGGTTAAAAAGAGGATCCTAATGTGATTTGTTGATAATGGGTGTGTTCCTTATCTTCTCCTCGTGTCTAAACTCTTCTCCATGGATGGACCCCCAAATAATATTCCTTTACGTGCTAAGGGGTATCTAGAGAGTGGGATAGGTTTAATAACTAACTTCACCCTATCGCGTACCCTAACCCTAACCCCTACCCTAACACTAACGCGTACCCTAATCCTAACCCGTACCCTAAACCGAGCCCTAACCCTAACACTAACCCTAACCCTAACCCTAACCCATACCCTACGCCCTACCCGAACTCCTCCCCGAACCCGTACCCTAAGCCGTACCCTAACCCTCACCCTAACCCTAACCCTAACACTAAGCTACCCTTGACTGCTTCTGCCTCCAATAGATTTCCTAAGCACTAGTGTTTTAAAGAACAGGTTAAAAAGAGAATCCTAATGTGATTTCTTGATAATGGGTGTGTTCCTTATCTTCTCCTAGTGTCTAAACTCCTCTCCATGGCTGGACCCCCAAATAATATTCCTTTACGTGCTAAGGGGTATCTAGAGAGTGGGATAGGTTTAATAACTAACCTCACCCTATCGCGTACCCTAACCCTAACCCCTCCCCTAAGACTAACGCGTACCCTAATCCTAACCCGTACCCTAAACCGAGCCCTAACCCTAACACAAACCCTAACCCTAACCCTAACCCATACCCTACGCCCTACCCGAACCCCTCCCCGAACCCGTACCCTAAGCCGTACCCTAACCCTCACCCTAACCCTAACCCTAACCCTAAGCTACCCTTGACTGCTTCTGCCACCAATAGATTTCCTAAGCACTAGTGTTTTAAGGTACAGGTTAAAAAGAGAATCCTAATGTGATTTTATGATAATGGGTGTGCTCCTTATCTTCTCCTAGTGTCTAAACTCTTCTCCATGGCTGGACCCCCAAATAATATTCCTTTACGTGCTAAGGGGTATCTAGAGAGTGGGATAGGTTTAATAACTAACCCCACCCTAAAGCGTAACCTAACCCTAACCCCTACCCTAACACTAACGCGTACCCTAATCCTAACCCGTACCCTAAACCGAGCCCTAACCCTAACACTAACCCTAACCCTAACCCTAACCCCAACCCTAACCCTAACGCGTACCCTAATCCTAACCCGTACCCTAAACCGAGCCCTAACCCTAACACTAACCCTAACCCTAACCCTAACCCATACCCTACGCCCTACCCAAACCCCTCCCCGAACCCGTACCCTAAGCCGTACCCTAACCCTCACCCTAACTCTAACCCTAACCCTAAGCTACCCTTGATTGCTTCTGCCTCCAATAGATTTCCTAAGCACTAGTGTTTTAAGGAACAGGTTAAAAAGAGAATCCTAATGTGATTTCTTGATAATGGGTGTGTTCCTTATCTTCTCCTAGTGTCTAAACTCTTCTCCATGGCTGGACCCCCAAATAATAATCCTTTACGTGCTAAGGGGTATCTAGAGAGTGGGATAGGTTTAATAACTACCCTCACCCTAGTGCGTACCATAACCCTAACCCCTACCCTAACACTAACGCGTACCCTAATCCTAACCCGTACCCTAAACCGAGCCCGAACCCTAACACTAACCCTAACCCTAACCCTAACCCATACACTACGCCCTACCCGAACCCCTCCCCGAACCCGTACCCTAAGCCATACCCTAACCCTAACCCTAACCCTAAGCTACCCTTGACTGCTTCTGCCTCCAATAGATTTCCTAAGCACTAGTGTTTTAAGGAACAGGTTAAAAAGAGAATCCTATTGTGATTTCTTGATAATGGGTGTGTTCCTTATCTTCTCCTCGTGTCTAAACTCTTCTCCATGGCTGGACCCCCAAATAATATTCCTTTACGTGCTAAGGGGTATCTAGAGAGTGGGATAGGTTTAATAACTAACCTCACACTATCGCGTACCCTAACCCTAACCCCTACCCTAACACTAACGCGTACCCTAATCCTAACCCTTACCCTAAACCGAGCCCTAACCCTAACCCTAACCCTAACGCGTACCCTAACCCTAACCCCTACCCAACCCCTAATGCGTACCCTAATCCTAACCCGTACCCTAAACCGAGCCCTAACCCTAACACTAGCGCTAACCCTAACCCTAACCCATACCCTACGCCCTACCCGAACCCCTCCCCGAACCCGTACCCTAAGCCGTACCCTAACCCTCACCCTAAACCTAGCCCTAACCCTAAGTTACCCTTGACTGCTTCTGCCTCCAATAGATTTCCTAAGCACTAGTGTTTTAAGGAACAGGTTAAAAAGAGAATCCTAATGTGATTTCTTGATAATGGGTGTGTTCCTTATCTTCTCCTAGTGTCTAAGCTCTTCTCCATGGCTGGACCCCCAAATAATATTCCTTTACGTGCTAAGGGGTATCTAGAGAGTGGGATAGGTTTAATAACTAACCTCAGCCTAAAGCGTACCCTAACCCTAACCGCTACCCTAACCATAACGCGTACCCTAATCCTAACCCGTACCCTAAAACGAGCCCTAACACTAACACTAACCCTAACCCTAACCCTAACCCATACCCTACGCCCTACCCAAACCCCTCCCCGAACCCGTACCCTAAGCCGTACCCTAACCCTCACCCTAACTCTAACCGTAACCCTAAGCTACCCTTGATTGCTTCTGCCTCCAATAGATTTCCTAAGCACTAGTGTTTTAAGGAACAGGTTAAAAAGAGAATCCTAATGTGATTTCGTGATAATGGGTGTGTTCCTTATCTTCTCCTAGTGTCTAAACTCTTCTCCATGGCTGGACCCACAAATAATATTCCTTTACGTGCTAAGGGGTATCTAGAGAGTGTGATAGGTTTAATAACTAACCTCACCCTATCGCATACCCTAACCCTAACCCCTACCCTAACCCTAACGCGTACCCTAATCCTAACCCGTACCCTAAACCGAGCCCTAACCCTAACACTAACCCTAACCCTAACCCTAACCCATACCCTACGCCCTACCCGAACCCCTCCCTGAACCCGTACCCTAAGCCGTACCCTAACCCTAACCCTAACCCTAAGCTACCCTTGACTGCTTCTGCCTCCAATAGATTTCCTAAGCACTAGTGTTTTAAGGAACAGGTTAAAAAGAGAATCCTAATGTGATTTCTTGATAATGGGTGTGTTCCTTATCTTCTCCTCGTGTCTAAACTCTTCTCTATGGCTGGACCCCCAAATAATATTCCTTTACGTGCTAAGGGGTATCTAGAGAGTGGGATAGGTTTAATAACTACTCTCACCCTAAAGTGTACCCTAACCCTAACCCCTACCCTAACACTAACGCGTAACCTAATCCTAACCCGTACCCTAAACCGAGCCCTAACACTAACACTAACCCTAACCCTAACCCTAACCCATACCCTACGCCCTACCCGAACCCCTCCCCGAACCCGTACCCTAAGCCGTACCCTAACCCTCACCCTAAACCTAACCCTAACCCTAAGCTACCCTTGACTGCTTCTGCCTCCAATAGATTTCCTAAGCACTAGTGTTTTACGGAACAGGTTAAAAAGAGAATCCTAATGTGATTTCTTGATAATGAGTGTGTTCCTTATCTTCTCCTAGTGTCTAAACTCTTCTCCATGGCTGGACCCCCAAATAATATTCCTTTACGTGCTAAGGGGTATCTAGAGAGTGTGACAGGTTTAATAACTAACCTCACCCTATCGCGTACCCTAACCCTAACCCCTCCCCTAAGAGTAACGCGTACCCTAATCCTAACCCGTACCCTAAACCGAGCCCGAACCCTAACACTAACCCTAACCCTAACCCATACCCTACGCCCTACCCGAACCCCTCCCTGAACCCCTACCCTAAGCCGTACCCTAACCCTAACCCTAACCCTAACCCTAAACCTAAGCTACCCTTGACGGCTTCTGTCTCCAATAGATTTCCTAAGCACTAGTGTTTTAAGGAACAGGTTAAAAAGAGGATCCTAATGTGATTTGTTGATAATGGGTGTGTTCCTTATCTTCTCCTCGTGTCTAAACTCTTCTCCATGGATGGACCCCCAAATAATATTCCTTTACGTGCTAAGGGGTATCTAGAGAGTGGGATAGGTTTAATAACTAACTTCACCCTATCGCGTACCCTAACCCTAACCCCTACCCTAACACTAACGCGTACCCTAATCCTAACCCGTACCCTAAACCGAGCACTAACCCTAACACTAACCCTAACCCTAACCCTAACCCATACCCTACGCCCTACCCGAACTCCTCCCCGAACCCGTACCCTAAGCCGTACCCTAACCCTCACCCTAACCCTAACCCTAACACTAAGCTACCCTTGACTGCTTCTGCCTCCAATAGATTTCCTAAGCACTAGTGTTTTAAAGAACAGGTTAAAAAGAGAATCCTAATGTGATTTCTTGATAATGGGTGTGTTCCTTATCTTCTCCTCGTGTCTAAACTCTTCTCCATGGCTGGACCCCCAAATAATATTCCTTTACGTGCTAAGGGGTATCTAGAGAGTGGGATAGGTTTAATAACTACTCTCACCCTAAAGTGTACACTAACCCTAACACCTACCCTAACCCTAACGCGTACCCTAATCCTAACCAGTACCCTAAACCGAGCCCTAACCCTAACACTAACCCTAACACTAACCCTAACCCATACCCTACGCCCTACCCGAACCCCTCCCCGAACCCGTACCCTAAGCCGTACCCTAACCCTCACCCTAAACCTAACCCTAACCCTAAGCTACCCTTGACTTCTTCTGCCTCCAATAGATTTCCTAAGCACTAGTGTTTTAAGGAACAGGTTAAAAAGAGAATCCTAATGTGATTTCTTGATAATGGGTGTGTTCCTTATCTTCTCCTAGTGTCTAAACTCCTCTCCATGGCTGGACCCCCAAATAATATTCCTTTACGTGCTAAGGGGTATCTAGAGAGTGGGATAGGTTTAATAACTAACCTCACCCTATCGCGTACCCTAACCCTAACCCCTCCCCTAAGACTAACGCGTACCCTAATCCTAACCCGTACCCTAAACCGAGCCCTAACCCTAACACAAACCCTAACCCTAACCCTAACCCATACCCTACGCCCTACCCGAACCCCTCCCCGAACCCGTACCCTAAGCCGTACCCTAACCCTCACCCTAACCCTAACCCTAACCCTAAGCTACCCTTGACTGCTTCTGCCACCAATAGATTTCCTAAGCACTAGTGTTTTAAGGTACAGGTTAAAAAGAGAATCCTAATGTGATTTTATGATAATGGGTGTGCTCCTTATCTTCTCCTAGTGTCTAAACTCTTCTCCATGGCTGGACCCCCAAATAATATTCCTTTACGTGCTAAGGGGTATCTAGAGAGTGGGATAGGTTTAATAACTAACCTCACCCTAAAGCGTAACCTAACCCTAACCCCTACCCTAACACTAACGCGTACCCTAATCCTAACCCGTACCCTAAACCGAGCCCTAACCCTAACACTAACCCTAACCCTAACCCTAACCCCTACCCTAACCCTAACGCGTACCCTAATCCTAACCCGTACCCTAAACCGAGCCCTAACCCTAACACTAACCCTAACCCTAACCCATACCCTACGCCCTACCCAAACCCCTCCCCGAACCCGTACCCTAAGCCGTACCCTAACCCTCACCCTAACTCTAACCCTAACCCTAAGCTACCCTTGATTGCTTCTGCCTCCAATAGATTTCCTAAGCACTAGTGTTTTAAGGAACAGGTTAAAAAGAGAATCCTAATGTGATTTCTTGATAATGGGTGTGTTCCTTATCTTCTCCTAGTGTCTAAACTCTTCTCCATGGCTGGACCCCCAAATAATAATCCTTTACGTGCTAAGGGGTATCTAGAGAGTGGGATAGGTTTAATAACTACCCTCACCCTAGTGCGTACCATAACCCTAACCCCTACCCTAACACTAACGCGTACCCTAATCCTAACCCGTACCCTAAACCGAGCCCGAACCCTAACACTAACCCTAACCCTAACCCTAACCCATACACTACGCCCTACCCGAACCCCTCCCCGAACCCGTACCCTAAGCCATACCCTAACCCTAACCCTAACCCTAAGCTACCCTTGACTGCTTCTGCCTCCAATAGATTTCCTAAGCACTAGTGTTTTAAGGAACAGGTTAAAAAGAGAATCCTAATGTGATTTCTTGATAATGGGTGTGTTCCTTATCTTCTCCTCGTGTCTAAACTCTTCTCCATGGCTGGACCCCCAAATAATATTCCTTTACGTGCTAAGGGGTATCTAGAGAGTGGGATAGGTTTAATAACTAACCTCACACTATCGCGTACCCTAACCCTAACCCCTACCCTAACACTAACGCGTACCCTAATCCTAACCCTTACCCTAAACCGAGCCCTAACCCTAACCCTAACCCTAACGCGTACCCTAACCCTAACCCCTACCCTAACCCTAATGCGTACCCTAATCCTACCCCGTACCCTAAACCGAGCCCTAACCCTAACACTAGCGCTAACCCTAACCCTAACCCATACCCTACGACCTACCCGAACCCCTCCCCGAACCCGTACCCTAAGCCGTACCCTAACCCTCACCCTAAACCTAGCCCTAACCCTAAGTTACCCTTGACTGCTTCTGCCTCCAATAGATTTCCTAAGCACTAGTGTTTTAAGGAACAGGTTAAAAAGAGAATCCTAATGTGATTTCTTGATAATGGGTGTGTTCCTTATCTTCTCCTAGTGTCTAAGCTCTTCTCCATGGCTGGACCCCCAAATAATATTCCTTTACGTGCTAAGGGGTATCTAGAGAGTGGGATAGGTTTAATAACTAACCTCAGCCTAAAGCGTACCCTAACCCTAACCGCTACCCTAACCATAACGCGTACCCTAATCCTAACCCGTACCCTAAAACGAGCCCTAACACTAACACTAACCCTAACCCTAACCCTAACCCATACCCTACGCCCTACCCAAACCCCTCCCCGAACCCGTACCCTAAGCCGTACCCTAACCCTCACCCTAACTCTAACCCTAACCCTAAGCTACCCTTGATTGCTTCTGCCTCCAATAGATTTCCTAAGCACTAGTGTTTTAAGGAACAGGTTAAAAAGAGAATCCTAATGTGATTTCTTGATAATGGTTGTGTTCCTTATCTTCTCCTAGTGTCTAAACTCTTCTCCATGGCTGGACCCCCAAATAATATTCCTTTACGTGCTAAGGGGTATCTAGAGAGTGGGATAGGTTTAATAACTACACTCACCCTAGTGCGTACCATAACCCTAACCCCTACCCTAACACTAACGCGTACGCTAATCCTAACCCGTACCCTAAACCGAGCCCGAACCCTAACACTAACCCTAACCCTAACCCATACCCTACGCCCTACCCGAACCCGTACCCTAAGCCGTACCCTAACCCTCACCCTAACCCTAACCCTAACCCTAAGCTACCCTTGAGTGCTTCTGCCACCAATAGATTTCCTAAGCACTAGTGTTTTAAGGAACAGGTTTAAAAGAGAATCCTAATGTGATTTCGTGATAATGGGTGTGTTCCTTATCTTCTCCTAGTGTCTAAACTCTTCTCCATGGCTGGACCCACAAATAATATTCCTTTACGTGCTAAGGGGTATCTAGAGAGTGTGATAGGTTTAATAACTAACCTCACCCTATCGCATACCCTAACCCTAACCCCTACCCTAAACCTAACGCGTACCCTAATCCTAACACGTACCCTAAACCGAGCCCTAACCCTAACACTAACCCTAACCCTAACCCTAACCCATACCCTACGCCCTACCCGAACCCCTCCCCGAACCTGTACCCTAAGCCGTACCCTAACCCTCACCCTAACCCTAACTCTAACCCTAAGCTACACTTGAGTGCTTCTGCCACCAATAGATTTCCTAAGCACTAGTGTTTTAAGGTACAGGTTAAAAAGAGAATCCTAATGTGATTTCTTGATAATGGGTGTGCTCCTTATCTTCTCCTAGTGTCTAAACTCTTCTCCATGGCTGGACCCCCAAATAATATTCCTTTACGTGCTAAGGGGTATCTAGAGAGTGGGATAGGTTTAATAACTAACCTCACCTTAAAGCGTAACCTAACCCTAACCCCTACCCTAACACTAACGCGTACCCTAATCCTAACCCGTACCTTAAACCGAGCCCGAACCCTAACACTAACCCTAACCCTAACCCATACCCTACGCCCTACCCAAACCCCTCCCTGAACCCGTACCCTAAGCCGTACCCTAACCCTCACCCTCACCCTAACCCTAACCCTAAACCTAAGCTACCCTTGACGGCTTCTGCCTCCAATAGATTTCCTAAGCACTAGTGTTTTAAGGAACAGGTTAAAAAGAGGATCCTAATGTGATTTGTTGATAATGGGTGTGTTCCTTATCTTCTCCTCGTGTCTAAACTCTTCTCCATGGCTGGACCCCCAAATAATATTCCTTTCCGTGCTAAGGGGTATCTAGAGAGTGGGATAGGTTTAATAACTAACCTCACCCTATCGCGTACACTAACCCTAACCCCTACCCTAACACTAACGCGTACCCTAATCCTAACCCGTACCCAAAACGAGCCCTAACCCTAACACTAACCCTAACCCTAACCCTAACCCATACCCTACGACCTACCCGAACTCCTCCCCGAACCCGTACCCAAGCCGTACCCTAACCCTCACCCTAACCCTAACCCTAACACTAAGCTACCCTTGACTGCTTCTGCCTCTAAGAGATTTCCTAAGTACTAGTGTTTTAAGGAACAGGTTAAAAAGAGAATCCTAATGTGATTTCTTGATAATGCGTGTGTTCCTTATCTTCTCCTAGTGTCTAAACTCTTCTCCATGGCTGGACCACCAAATAATATTCCTTTACGTGCTAGGGGGTATCTAGAGAGTGGGATAGGTTTAATAACTACCCTCACCCTAACGCGTACCCTAACCCTAACACCTACCCTAACCCTAACGCGTACACTAATCCTAACCCGTACCCTAATCCTAACCCGTACCCTAAACCGAGCCCTAACCCTAACACTAACCCTAACCCTAACCCATACCCTACGCCCTACCCGAACCCGTACCCTAAGCCGTACCCTAACCCTCACCCTAACCCTAACCCTAACCCTAAGCTACCCTTGAGTGCTTCTGCCACCAATAGATTTCCTAAGCACTAGTGTTTTAAGGAACAGGTTTAAAAGAGAATCCTAATGTGATTTCGTGATAATGGGTGTGTTCCTTATCTTCTCCTAGTGTCTAAACTCTTCTCCATGGCTGGACCCACAAATAATATTCCTTTACGTGCTAAGGGGTATCTAGAGAGTGTGATAGGTTTAATAACTAACCTCACCCTATCGCATACCCTAACCCTAACCCCTACCCTAACCCTAATGCGTACCCTAATCCTAACCCGTACCCTAAACCGAGCCCTAACCCTAACACTAACCCTAACCCTAACCCTAACCCATACCCTACGCCCTACCCGAACCCCTCCCCGAAACTGTACCCTAAGCCGTACCCTAACCCTCACCCTAACCCTAACTCTAACCCTAAGCTACCCTTGAGTGTTTCTGCCACCAATAGATTTCCTAAGCACTAGTGTTTTAAGGTACAGGTTAAAAAGAGAATCCTAATGTGATTTCTTGATAATGGGTGTGCTCCTTATCTTCTCCTAGTGTCTAAACTCTTCTCCATGGCTGGACCCCCAAATAATATTCCTTTACGTGCTAAGGGGTATCTAGAGAGTGGGATAGGTTTAATAACTAACCTCACCCTAAAGCGTAACCTAACCCTAACCCCTACCCTAACACTAACGCGTACCCAAATCCTAACCCGTACCCTAAACCGAGCCCGAACCCTAACACTAACCCTAACCCTAACCCATACCCTACGCCCTACCCGAACCCCTCCCTGAACCCGTACCCTAAGCCGTACCCTAACCCTCACCCTAACCCTAACCCTAACCCTAAACCTAAACTACCCTTGATGGCTTCTGCCTCCAGTAGATTTCCTAAGCACTAGTGTTTTAAGGAACAGGTTAAAAAGAGGATCCTAATGTGATTTGTTGATAATGGGTGTGTTCCTTATCTTCTCCTCGTGTCTAAACTCTTCTCCATGGCTGGACCCCCGAATAATATTCCTTTAGGTGCTAAGGGGTATCTAGAGAGAGGGAGAGGTTTAATAACTAACTTCACCCTATCGCGTACCCTAACCCTAACCCCTACCCTAACACTAACGCGTACCATAATCCTAACCCGTACCCTAATCCGAGCCCTAACCCTAACACTAACCCTAACCCTAACCCATACCCTACGCCCTACCCGAACCCGTACCCTAAGCCGTACCCTAACCCTCACCCTAACCCTAACCCTAACCCTAAGCTACCCTTGAGTGCTTCTGCCACCAATAGATTTCCTAAGCACTAGTGTTTTAAGGAACAGGTTAAAAAGAGAATCCTAATGTGATTTCGTGATAATGGGTGTGTTCCTTATCTTCTCCTAGTGTCTAAACTCTTCTCCATGGCTGGACCCACAAATAATATTCCTTTACGTGCTAAGGGGTATCTAGAGAGTGTGATAGGTTTAATAACTAACCTCACCCTATCGCATACCCTAACCCTAACCCCTACCCTAACCCTAACGCGTACCCTAATCCTAACCCGTACCCTAAACCGAGCCCTAACCCTAACACTAACCCTAACCCTAACCCTAACCCATACACTACACCCTACCCGAACCCCTCCCCGAAACCGAACCCTAAGCCGTACCCT
This sequence comes from Balaenoptera acutorostrata, assembly GCF_949987535.1. NCBI lineage: Eukaryota > Metazoa > Chordata > Mammalia > Artiodactyla > Balaenopteridae > Balaenoptera > Balaenoptera acutorostrata. Next base: position 55,368 of record NW_026645836.1, on the reverse strand, counting down.
AACCCTAACCCTAACACTAAGCTACCCTTGACTTCTTCTGCCTCCAATAGATTTCCTAAGCACTAGTGTTTTAAGGAACAGGTTAAAAAGAGAATCCTAATGTGATTTCTTGATAATGGGTGTGTTCCTTATGTTCTCCTCGTGTCTAAACTCTTCTCCATGGCTGGACCCCCAAATAATATTCCTTTACGTGCTAAGGGGTATCTAGAGAGTGGGATAGGTTTAATAACTAACCTCACCCTATCGCGTACCCTAACCCTAACCCCTACCCTAACACTAACGCGTACCCTAATCCTAACCCGTAGCCTAAACCGAGCCCTAACCCTAACACTAACCCTAACCCTAACCCTAACCCATACCCTACGCCCTACCCGAACCCTTCCCCGAACCCGTACCCTAAGCCGTACCCTAACCCTAACCCTAACCCTAAGCTACCCTTGACTGCTTCTGCCTCCAATAGATTTCCTAAGCACTAGTGTTTTAAGGAACAGGTTAAAAAGAGAATCCTAATGTGATTTCTTGATAATGGGTGTGTTCCTTATCTTCTCCTCGTGTCTAAACTCTTCTCCATGGCTGGACCCCCAAATAATATTCCTTTACGTGCTAAGGGGTATCTAGAGAGTGGGATAGGTTTAATAACTACTCTCACCCTAAAGTGTACCCTAACCCTAACCCCTACCCTAACACTAACGCGTAACCTAATCCTAACCCGTACCCTAAAGCGAGCCCTAACACTAACACTAACCCTAACCCTAACCCTAACCCATACCCTACGCCCTACCCGAACCCCTCCCCGAACCCGTACCCTAAGCCGTACCCTAACCCTCACCCTAAACCTAACCCTAACCCTAAGCTACCCTTGACTGCTTCTGCCTCCAATAGATTTCCTAAGCACTAGTGTTTTACGGAACAGGTTAAAAAGAGAATCCTAATGTGATTTCTTGATAATGAGTGTGTTCCTTATCTTCTCCTAGTGTCTAAACTCTTCTCCATGGCTGGACCCCCAAATAATATTCCTTTACGTGCTAAGGGGTATCTAGAGAGTGTGACAGGTTTAATAACTAACCTCACCCTATCGCGTACCCTAACCCTAACCCCTCCCCTAAGAGTAACGCGTACCCTAATCCTAACCCGTACCCTAAACCGAGCCCGAACCCTAACACTAACCCTAACCCTAACCCATACCCTACGCCCTACCCGAACCCCTCCCTGAACCCCTACCCTAAGCCGTACCCTAACCCTAACCCTAACCCTAACCCTAAACCTAAGCTACCCTTGACGGCTTCTGTCTCCAATAGATTTCCTAAGCACTAGTGTTTTAAGGAACAGGTTAAAAAGAGGATCCTAATGTGATTTGTTGATAATGGGTGTGTTCCTTATCTTCTCCTCGTGTCTAAACTCTTCTCCATGGATGGACCCCCAAATAATATTCCTTTACGTGCTAAGGGGTATCTAGAGAGTGGGATAGGTTTAATAACTACTCTCACCCTAAAGTGTACACTAACCCTAACACCTACCCTAACCCTAACGCGTACCCTAATCCTAACCAGTACCCTAAACCGAGCCCTAACCCTAACACTAACCCTAACCCTAACCCTAACCCATACCCTACGCCCTACCCGAACCCCTCCCCGAACCCGTACCCTAAGCCGTACCCTAACCCTCACCCTAAACCTAACCCTAACCCTAAGCTACCCTTGACTTCTTCTGCCTCCAATAGATTTCCTAAGCACTAGTGTTTTAAGGAACAGGTTAAAAAGAGAATCCTAATGTGATTTCTTGATAATGGGTGTGTTCCTTATCTTCTCCTAGTGTCTAAACTCCTCTCCATGGCTGGACCCCCAAATAATATTCCTTTACGTGCTAAGGGGTATCTAGAGAGTGGGATAGGTTTAATAACTAACCTCACCCTATCGCGTACCCTAACCCTAACCCCTCCCCTAAGACTAACGCGTACCCTAATCCTAACCCGTACCCTAAACCGAGCCCTAACCCTAACACAAACCCTAACCCTAACCCTAACCCATACCCTACGCCCTACCCGAACCCCTCCCCGAACCCGTACCCTAAGCCGTACCCTAACCCTCACCCTAACCCTAACCCTAACCCTAAGCTACCCTTGACTGCTTCTGCCACCAATAGATTTCCTAAGCACTAGTGTTTTAAGGTACAGGTTAAAAAGAGAATCCTAATGTGATTTTATGATAATGGGTGTGCTCCTTATCTTCTCCTAGTGTCTAAACTCTTCTCCATGGCTGGACCCCCAAATAATATTCCTTTACGTGCTAAGGGGTATCTAGAGAGTGGGATAGGTTTAATAACTAACCCCACCCTAAAGCGTAACCTAACCCTAACCCCTACCCTAACACTAACGCGTACCCTAATCCTAACCCGTACCCTAAACCGAGCCCTAACCCTAACACTAACCCTAACCCTAACCCTAACCCCTACCCTAACCCTAACGCGCACCCTAATCCTAACCCGTACCCTAAACCGAGCCCTAACCCTAACACTAACCCTAACCCTAACCCTAACCCATACCCTACGCCCTACCCAAACCCCTCCCCGAACCCGTACCCTAAGCCGTACCCTAACCCTCACCCTAACTCTAACCCTAACCCTAAGCTACCCTTGATTGCTTCTGCCTCCAATAGATTTCCTAAGCACTAGTGTTTTAAGGAACAGGTTAAAAAGAGAATCCTAATTTGATTTCTTGATAATGGGTGTGTTCCTTATCTTCTCCTAGTGTCTAAACTCTTCTCCATGGCTGGACCCCCAAATAATAATCCTTTACGTGCTAAGGGGTATCTAGAGAGTGGGATAGGTTTAATAACTACCCTCACCCTAGTGCGTACCATAACCCTAACCCCTACCCTAACACTAACGCGTACCCTAATCCTAACCCGTACCCTAAACCGAGCCCGAACCCTAACACTAACCCTAACCCTAACCCTAACCCATACACTACGCCCTACCCGAACCCCTCCCCGAACCCGTACCCTAAGCCATACCCTAACCCTAACCCTAACCCTAAGCTACCCTTGACTGCTTCTGCCTCCAATAGATTTCCTAAGCACTAGTGTTTTAAGGAACAGGTTAAAAAGAGAATCCTATTGTGATTTCTTGATAATGGGTGTGTTCCTTATCTTCTCCTCGTGTCTAAACTCTTCTCCATGGCTGGACCCCCAAATAATATTCCTTTACGTGCTAAGGGGTATCTAGAGAGTGGGATAGGTTTAATAACTAACCTCACACTATCGCGTACCCTAACCCTAACCCCTACCCTAACACTAACGCGTACCCTAATCCTAACCCTTACCCTAAACCGAGCCCTAACCCTAACCCTAACCCTAACGCGTACCCTAACCCTAACCCCTACCCTAAACCTAATGCGTACCCTAATCCTAACCCGTACCCTAAACCGAGCCCTAACCCTAACACTAGCCCTAACCCTAACCCTAACCCATACCCTACGCCCTACCCGAACCCCTCCCCGAACCCGTACCCTAAGCCGTACCCTAACCCTCACCCTAAACCTAGCCCTAACCCTAAGTTACCCTTGACTGCTTCTGCCTCCAATAGATTTCCTAAGCACTAGTGTTTTAAGGAACAGGTTAAAAAGAGAATCCTAATGTGATTTCTTGATAATGGGTGTGTTCCTTATCTTCTCCTAGTGTCTAAGCTCTTCTCCATGGCTGGACCCCCAAATAATATTCCTTTACGTGCTAAGGGGTATCTAGAGAGTGGGATAGGTTTAATAACTAACCTCAGCCTAAAGCGTACCCTAACCCTAACCGCTACCCTAACCATAACGCGTACCCTAATCCTAACCCGTACCCTAAAACGAGCCCTAACACTAACACTAACCCTAACCCTAACCCTAACCCATACCCTACGCCCTACCCAAACCCCTCCCCGAACCCGTACCCTAAGCCGTACCCTAACCCTCACCCTAACTCTAACCCTAACCCTAAGCTACCCTTGATTGCTTCTGCCTCCAATAGATTTCCTAAGCACTAGTGTTTTAAGGAACAGGTTAAAAAGAGAATCCTAATGTGATTTCGTGATAATGGGTGTGTTCCTTATCTTCTCCTAGTGTCTAAACTCTTCTCCATGGCTGGACCCACAAATAATATTCCTTTACGTGCTAAGGGGTATCTAGAGAGTGTGATAGGTTTAATAACTAACCTCACCCTATCGCATACCCTAACCCTAACCCCTACCCTAACCCTAACGCGTACCCTAATCCTAACCCGTACCCTAAACCGAGCCCTAACCCTAACACTAACCCTAACCCTAACCCTAACCCATACCCTACGCCCTACCCGAACCCCTCCCTGAACCCGTACCCTAAGCCGTACCCTAACCCTAACCCTAACCCTAAGCTACCCTTGACTGCTTCTGCCTCCAATAGATTTCCTAAGCACTAGTGTTTTAAGGAACAGGTTAAAAAGAGAATCCTAATGTGATTTCTTGATAATGGGTGTGTTCCTTATCTTCTCCTCGTGTCTAAACTCTTCTCCATGGCTGGACCCCCAAATAATATTCCTTTACGTGCTAAGGGGTATCTAGAGAGTGGGATAGGTTTAATAACTACTCTCACCCTAAAGTGTACCCTAACCCTAACCCCTACCCTAACACTAACGCGTAACCTAATCCTAACCCGTACCCTAAACCGAGCCCTAACACTAACACTAACCCTAACCCTAACCCTAACCCATACCCTACGCCCTACCCGAACCCCTCCCCGAACCCGTACCCTAAGCCGTACCCTAACCCTCACCCTAAACCTAACCCTAACCCTAAGCTACCCTTGACTGCTTCTGCCTCCAATAGATTTCCTAAGCACTAGTGTTTTACGGAACAGGTTAAAAAGAGAATCCTAATGTGATTTCTTGATAATGAGTGTGTTCCTTATCTTCTCCTAGTGTCTAAACTCTTCTCCATGGCTGGACCCCCAAATAATATTCCTTTACGTGCTAAGGGGTATCTAGAGAGTGTGACAGGTTTAATAACTAACCTCACCCTATCGCGTACCCTAACCCTAACCCCTCCCCTAAGAGTAACGCGTACCCTAATCCTAACCCGTACCCTAAACCGAGCCCGAACCCTAACACTAACCCTAACCCTAACCCATACCCTACGCCCTACCCGAACCCCTCCCTGAACCCCTACCCTAAGCCGTACCCTAACCCTAACCCTAACCCTAACCCTAAACCTAAGCTACCCTTGACGGCTTCTGTCTCCAATAGATTTCCTAAGCACTAGTGTTTTAAGGAACAGGTTAAAAAGAGGATCCTAATGTGATTTGTTGATAATGGGTGTGTTCCTTATCTTCTCCTCGTGTCTAAACTCTTCTCCATGGATGGACCCCCAAATAATATTCCTTTACGTGCTAAGGGGTATCTAGAGAGTGGGATAGGTTTAATAACTAACTTCACCCTATCGCGTACCCTAACCCTAACCCCTACCCTAACACTAACGCGTACCCTAATCCTAACCCGTACCCTAAACCGAGCCCTAACCCTAACACTAACCCTAACCCTAACCCTAACCCATACCCTACGCCCTACCCGAACTCCTCCCCGAACCCGTACCCTAAGCCGTACCCTAACCCTCACCCTAACCCTAACCCTAACACTAAGCTACCCTTGACTGCTTCTGCCTCCAATAGATTTCCTAAGCACTAGTGTTTTAAAGAACAGGTTAAAAAGAGAATCCTAATGTGATTTCTTGATAATGGGTGTGTTCCTTATCTTCTCCTCGTGTCTAAACTCTTCTCCATGGCTGGACCCCCAAATAATATTCCTTTACGTGCTAAGGGGTATCTAGAGAGTGGGATAGGTTTAATAACTACTCTCACCCTAAAGTGTACACTAACCCTAACACCTACCCTAACCCTAACGCGTACCCTAATCCTAACCAGTACCCTAAACCGAGCCCTAACCCTAACACTAACCCTAACCCTAACCCTAACCCATACCCTACGCCCTACCCGAACCCCTCCCCGAACCCGTACCCTAAGCCGTACCCTAACCCTCACCCTAAACCTAACCCTAACCCTAAGCTACCCTTGACTTCTTCTGCCTCCAATAGATTTCCTAAGCACTAGTGTTTTAAGGAACAGGTTAAAAAGAGAATCCTAATGTGATTTCTTGATAATGGGTGTGTTCCTTATCTTCTCCTAGTGTCTAAACTCCTCTCCATGGCTGGACCCCCAAATAATATTCCTTTACGTGCTAAGGGGTATCTAGAGAGTGGGATAGGTTTAATAACTAACCTCACCCTATCGCGTACCCTAACCCTAACCCCTCCCCTAAGACTAACGCGTACCCTAATCCTAACCCGTACCCTAAACCGAGCCCTAACCCTAACACAAACCCTAACCCTAACCCTAACCCATACCCTACGCCCTACCCGAACCCCTCCCCGAACCCGTACCCTAAGCCGTACCCTAACCCTCACCCTAACCCTAACCCTAACCCTAAGCTACCCTTGACTGCTTCTGCCACCAATAGATTTCCTAAGCACTAGTGTTTTAAGGTACAGGTTAAAAAGAGAATCCTAATGTGATTTTATGATAATGGGTGTGCTCCTTATCTTCTCCTAGTGTCTAAACTCTTCTCCATGGCTGGACCCCCAAATAATATTCCTTTACGTGCTAAGGGGTATCTAGAGAGTGGGATAGGTTTAATAACTAACCTCACCCAAAAGCGTACCCTAACCCTAACCCCTACCCTAACACTAACGCGTACCCTAATCCTAACCCGTACCCTAAACCGAGCCCTAACCCTAACACTAACCCTAACCCTAACCCTAACCCCTACCCTAACCCTAACGCGTACCCTAATCCTAACCCGTACCCTAAACCGAGCCCTAACCCTAACACTAACCCTAACCCTAACCCTAACCCATACCCTACGCCCTACCCAAACCCCTCCCCGAACCCGTACCCTAAGCCGTACCCTAACCCTCACCCTAACTCTAACCCTAACCCTAAGCTACCCTTGATTGCTTCTGCCTCCAATAGATTTCCTAAGCACTAGTGTTTTAAGGAACAGGTTAAAAAGAGAATCCTAATGTGATTTCTTAATAATGGGTGTGTTCCTTATCTTCTCCTAGTGTCTAAACTCTTCTCCATGGCTGGACCCCCAAATAATAATCCTTTACGTGCTAAGGGGTATCTAGAGAGTGGGATAGGTTTAATAACTACCCTCACCCTAGTGCGTACCATAACCCTAACCCCTACCCTAACACTAACGCGTACCCTAATCCTAACCCGTACCCTAAACCGAGCCCGAACCCTAACACTAACCCTAACCCTAACCCTAACCCATACACTACGCCCTACCCGAACCCCTCCCCGAACCCGTACCCTAAGCCATACCCTAACCCTAACCCTAACCCTAACCCTAACCCTAACCCTAACCCTAACCCTAACCCTAACCCTAACCCTTACCCTAAACCGAGCCCTAACCCTAACCCTAACCCTAACGCGTACCCTAACCCTAACCCCTACCCTAACCCTAATGCGTACCCTAATCCTAACCCGTACCCTAAACCGAGCCCTAACCCTAACACTAGCGCTAACCCTAACCCTAACCCATACCCTACGCCCTACCCGAACCCCTCCCCGAACCCGTACCCTAAGCGGTACCCTAACCCTCACCCTAAACCTAGCCCTAACCCTAAGTTACCCTTGACTGCTTCTGCCTCCAATAGATTTCCTAAGCACTAGTGTTTTAAGGAACAGGTTAAAAAGAGAATCCTAATGTGATTTCTTGATAATGGGTGTGTTCCTTATCTTCTCCTAGTGTCTAAGCTCTTCTCCATGGCTGGACCCCCAAATAATATTCCTTTACGTGCTAAGGGGTATCTAGAGAGTGGGATAGGTTTAATAACTAACCTCAGCCTAAAGCGTACCCTAACCCTAACCGCTACCCTAACCATAACGCGTACCCTAATCCTAACCCGTACCCTAAAACGAGCCCTAACACTAACACTAACCCTAACCCTAACCCTAACCCATACCCTACGCCCTACCCAAACCCCTCCCCGAACCCGTACCCTAAGCCGTACCCTAACCCTCACCCTAACTCTAACCCTAACCCTAAGCTACCCTTGATTGCTTCTGCCTCCAATAGATTTCCTAAGCACTAGTGTTTTAAGGAACAGGTTAAAAAGAGAATCCTAATGTGATTTCTTGATAATGGTTGTGTTCCTTATCTTCTCCTAGTGTCTAAACTCTTCTCCATGGCTGGACCCCCAAATAATATTCCTTTACGTGCTAAGGGGTATCTAGAGAGTCGGATAGGTTTAATAACTACACTCACCCTAGTGCGTACCATAACCCTAACCCCTACCCTAACACTAACGCGTACGCTAATCCTAACCCGTACCCTAAACCGAGCCCGAACCCTAACACTAACCCTAACCCTAACCCATACCCTACGCCCTACCCGAACCCGTACCCTAAGCCATACCCTAACCCTCACCCTAACCCTAACCCTAACCCTAAGCTACTCTTGACTGCTTCTGCCTCCAATAGATTTCCTAAGCTCTAGTGTTTTAAGGAACAGGTTAAAAAGAGAATCCTAATGTGATTTCTTGATAATGGGTGTGTTCCTTATCTTCTCCTAGTGTCTAAACTCTTCTACATGGCTGGACCCCCAAATAATATTCCTTTACGTGCTAAGGGGTATCTAGAGAGTGGGATAGGTTTAATAAGTAACCTCACCCTATCGCATATCCTAACCCTAACCCCTACCCTAACACTAACGCGTACCGTAATCCTAACCCGTAACCTAAACCGAGCCCTAACCCTAACACTAACCCTAACCCTAACCCTAACCCATACCCTACGCCCTACCCGAACCCGTACCCTAAGCCATACCCTAACCCTCACCCTAACCCTAACCCTAACCCTAAGCTACTCTTGACTGCTTCTGCCTCCAATAGATTTCCTAAGCACTAGTGTTTTAAGGAACAGGTTAAAAAGAGAATCCTAATGTGATTTCTTGATAATGGGTGTGTTCCTTATCTTCTCCTAGTGTCTAAACTCTTCTCCATGGCTGGACCCCCAAATAATATTCCTTTACGTGCTCAGGGGTATCTAGAGAGTGGGATAGGTTTAATAACTACCCTCACCCTAGTGCGTACCATAACCCTAACCCCTACCCTAACACTAACGCGTACCCTAATCCTAACCCGTACCCTAAACCGAGCCCGAACCCTAACCCTAACCCTAACCCTAACACTAACCCTAACCCTAACCCTAACCCTAAGCTACCCTTGACTGCTTCTGCCTCCAATTGATTTCCTAAGCACTAGTGTTTTAAGGAACAGGTTAAAAAGAGAATCCTAATGTGATTTCGTGATAATGGGTGTGTTCCTTATATTTTCCTAGTGTCTAAAAACTTCTCCATGGCTGGACCCCCAAATAATATTCCTTTACGTGCTAGGGGGCATCTAGAGAGTGGGATAGGTTTAATAACTACCCTCACCCTAATGCGTACCCTAACCCTAACACCTACCCTAACCCTAACGCATACCCTAATCCTAACCCGTACCCTAAACCGAGCCCTAACCCTAACACTTACCCTAACCCTAACCCTAACCCATACCCTACGCCCTACCCGAACCCCTCCCCGAACCCGTACCCTAAGCCGTACCCTAACCCTAAACCTAACCCTAAGCTACCCTTGACTGCTTCTGCCTCCAATAGATTTCCTAAGCACTAGTGTTTTAAGGAACAGGTTAAAAAGAGAATCCTAATGTGATTTCTTGATAATGGGTGTGTTCCTTATCTTCTCCTCGTGTCTAAACTCTTCTCCATGGCTGGACCCCCAAATAATATTCCTTTACATGCTAAGGGGCATCTAGAGAGTGTGATAGGTTTAATAACTACCCTCACCCTAACGCGTACGCTAACCCTAACCCCTACCCTAACCCTAACGCGTACCCTAATCCTAACCGGTACCCTAAACCGAGCCCTAACCCTAACACTAACCCTAACCCTAACCCTAACCCATACCCTACGCCCTACCCGAACCCGTACCCTAAGCCATACCCTAACCCTCACCCTAACCCTCACCCTAACCCTAAGCTACTCTTGACTGCTTCTGCCTCCAATAGATTTCCTAAGCACCAGTGTTTTAAGGAACAGGTTAAAAAGAGAATCCTAATGTGATTTCTTGATAATGGGTGTGTTCCTTATCTTCTCCTAGTGTCTAAACTCTTCTCCATGGCTGGACCCCCAAATAATATTCCTTTACGTGCTAAGGGGTATCTACAGAGTGGGATAGGTTTAATAAGTAACCTCACCCTATCGCATATCCTAACCCTAACCCCTACCCTAACCCTAACGCGTACCCTAATCCTAACCCGTACCCTAAACCGAGCCCTAACCCTAACACTAACCCTAACGCTAACCCTAACCCATACACTACGCCCTACCCGAACCCCTCCCCGAACCCGTACCCTAAGCCATACCCTAACCCTAACCCTAACCCTAAGCTACCCTTGACTGCTTCTGCCTCCAATAGATTTCCTAAGCACTAGTGTTTTAAGGAACAGGTTAAAAAGAGAATCCTAATGTGATTTCTTGATAATGGGTTTGTTCCTTATCTTCTCCTCGTGTCTAAACTCTTCTCCATGGCTGGACCCCCAAATAATATTCCTTTACGTGCTCAGGGGTATCTAGAGAGTGGGATAGGTTTAATAACTAACCTCACCCTAGTGCGTACCATAACCCTAACCCCTACCCTAACACTAACGCGTACCCTAATCCTAACCCGTACCCTAAACTGAGCCCTAACCCTAACACTAGCCCTAACCCTAACCCTAACCCATACCCTACGCCCTACCCGAACCCCTCCTCGAACCCGTACCCTAAGCCGTACCCTAACCCTCACCCTAACCCTAACCCTAAACCTAAGCTACCCTTGACTGCTTCTGCCACCAATAGATTTCCTAAGCACTAGTGTTTTAAGGTACAGGTTAAAAAGAGAATCCTAATGTGATTTCTTGATAATGGGTATGCTCCTTATCTTCTCCTAGTGTCTAAACTCTTCTCCATGGCTGGACCCCCAAATAATATTCCTTTACGTGCTAAGGGGTATCTAGAGAGTGGGATAGGTTTAATAACTAACCTCACCCTAAAGCGTAACCTAACCCTAACCCCTACCCTAACACTAACGCGTACCCTAATCCTAACCCGTACCCTAAACCGAGCCCGAACCCTAAAACTAACCCTAAACCTAACCCATACCCTAGGCCCTACCCGAACCCCTCCCCGAACCCGTACCCTAAGCCATACCCTAACCCTCACCCTAACCCTAACCCTAACCCTAAGCTACCCTTGACTGCTTCTGCCTCCAATAGATTTCCTAAGCACTAGTGTTTTAAGGAACAGGTTAAATAGAGAATCCTAAAGTGATTTGTTGATAATGGGTGTGTTCCTTATCTTCTCCTAGTGTCTAAGCTCTTCTCCATGGCTGGACCCCCAAATAATATTCTTTACGTGCTAAGGGGTATCTAGAGAGTGGGATAGGTTTAATAACTACCCTCACCCTAGTGCGTAGCATAACCCTAACCCCTACCCTAACACTAACGCGTACCCTAATCCTAACCCGTGCCCTAAACGGAGCCCTAACCCTAACACTAGCCCTAACCCTAACCCTAACCCATACCCTACGCCCTACCCGAACCCCTCCCCGAACCCGTACCCTAAGCCGTACCCTAACCCTCACCCTCACCCTAACCCTATCCCTAAGCTACCCTTGACTGCTTCTGCCTCCAATAGATTTTCTAAGCACTAGTGTTTTAAGGTACAGGTTAAAAAGAGAATCCTAAAGTGATTTCTTGATAATGGGTGTGCTCCTTATCTTCTCCTAGTGTCTAAACTCTTCTCCATGGCTGGACCCCCAAATAATATTCCTTTACGTGCTAAGGGGTATCTAGAGAGTGGGATAGGTTTAATAACTACCCTCACCCTAACGCGTACCCTAACCCTAACCCCTACCCTAACCCTAACGCGTACCCTAATCCTAACCCGTACCCTAAACCGAGCCCTAACCCTAACACTAGCGCTAACCCTAACCCTAACCCATACCCTACGCCCTACCCGAACCCCTCACCGAACCCGTACCCTAAGTCGTACCCTAACCCTCACCCTAAACCTAACCCTAACCCTAAGCTACCCTTGACTGCTTCTGCCTCCAATAGATTTCCTAAGCACTAGTGTTTTAAGGAACAGGTTAAAAAGAGAATCCTAATGTGATTTCTTGATAATGGGTGTGTTCCTTATCTTCTCCTAGTGTCTAAACTCTTCTCCATGGCTGGACCCCCAAATAATATTCCTTTACGTGCTAAGGGGTATCTAGAGAGTGGGATAGGTTTAATAACGACCCTCACCCTAACGCGTACCCTAACCCTAACCCCTACCCTAACCCTAACGCGTACCCTATTCCTAATCCGTACCCTAAACCGAGCCCTAACCCTAACACTAACCCTAACCCTAACCCTAACCCATACCCTACGCCCTACCCGAACCCCTCCCCGAACCCGTACCCTAAGCCGTACCCTAACCCTAACCCTAACCCTAAGCTACCCTTGACTGCTTCTGCCTCCAATAGATTTCCTAAGCACTAGTGTTTTAAGGAACAGGTTAAAAAGAGAATCCTAATGTGATTTCTTTAGAATGGGTGTGTTCCTTATCTTCTCCTAGTGTCTAAACTCTTCTCCATGGCTGGACCCCCAAATAATATTCCTTTACGTGCTAAGGGGTATATAGAGAGTGGGATAGGTTTAATAACTACCCTCACCCTAACGCGTACCCTAACCCTAACCCCTACCCTTACCCTAACGCGTACCCTAATCCTAACCCGTACCCTAAACCGAGCCCTAACCCTAACACTAGCGCTAACCCTAACCATAACCCATACCCTACGCCCTACCCGAACCCCTCCCCGAACCCGTACCCTAAGCCGTACCCTAACCCTCACCCTAAACCTAACCCTAACCCTAAGCTACCCTTGACTGCTTCTGCCTCCAATAGATTTCCTAAGCACTAGTGTTTTAAGGAACAGGTTAAAAAGAGATTCCTAATGTGATTTCTTGATAATGGGTGTGTTCCTTATCTTCTCCTAGTGTCTAAGCTCTTCTCCATGGCTGGGCCCCAAAATAATATTCCTTTACGTGCTAAGGGGTATCTAGAGAGTGTGATAGGTTTAATAACTACCCTCACCCTAACGCGTACCCTAACCCTAACCCCTACCCTAACCCTAACGCGTACCCTAATCCTAACCCGTACCCTAAACCGAGCCCTAACCCTAACACTAACCCTAACCCTAAACCTAACCCATACCCTACGCCCTACCCGAACCCCTCCCCGAACCCGTACCCTAAGCCGTACCCTAACCCTCACCCTAACCCTAACCCTAACCCTAAGCTACCCTTGAGTGCTTCTGCCACCAATAGATTTCCTCAGCACTAGTGTTTTAAGGAACAGGTTAAAAAGAGAATCCTAATGTGATTTCGTGATAATGGGTGTGTTCCTTATCTTCTCCTAGTGTCTAAACTCTTCTCCATGGCTGGACCCACAAATAATATTCCTTTACGTGCTAAGGGGTATCTAGAGAGTGTGATAGGTTTAATAACTAACCTCACCCTATCGCATACCCTAACCCTAACCCCTACCCTAACCCTAACGCGTACCCTAATCCTAACCCGTACCCTAAACCGAGCCCTAACCCTAACACTAACCCTAACCCTAACCCTAACCCATACACTACGCCCTACCCGAACCCCTCCCCGAAACCGAACCCTAAGCCGTACCCTAACCCTAACCCTAACCCTAAGCTACCCTTGACTGCTTCTGCCTCCAATAGATTTCCTAAGCACTAGTGTTTTAAGGAACAGGTTAAAAAGAGAATCCTAATGTGATTTCTTGATAATGGGTGTGTTCCTTATCTTCTCCTAGTGTCTAAGCTCTTCTCCATGGCTGGACCCCCAAATAATATTCTTTTACGTGCTAAGGGGTATCTAGAGAGTGGGATAGGTTTAATAACTACTCTCACCCTAAAGCGTACCCTAAACCTAACCGCTACCCTAACCCTAACGCGTATCCTAATCCTAACCCGTACCCTAAACCGAGCCCTTACACTAACACTAACCCTAACCCTAACCCTAACCCATACCCTACGCCCTACCCAAACCCCTCCCCGAACCCGTACCCTAAGCCGTACCCTAACCCTCCCCCTAACTCTAACCCTAACACTAAGCTACCCTTGACTGCTTCTGCCTCCAATAGATTTCCTAAGCACTAGTGTTTTAAGGAACAGGTTAAAAAGAGGATCCTAATGTGATTTCTTGATAATGGGTGTGTTCCTTATCTTCTCCTCGTGTCTAAACTCTTCTCCATGGCTGGACCCCCAAATAATATTCCTTTACGTGCTAGGGGGTATCTAGAGAGTGGGATAGGTTTAATAACTACCCTCACCCTAACGCGTACCCTAACCCTAACACCTAACCTAACCCTAACGCGTACCCTAATCCTAACCCGTACCCTAAACCGAGCCCTAACCCTAACACTAACCCTAACCCTAACCCATACCCTACGCCCTACCCGAACCCGTACCCTAAGCCGTACCCTAACCCTCACCCTAACCCTAACCCTAACCCTAAGCTACCCTTGAGTGCTTCTGCCACCAATAGATTTCCTAAGCACTAGTGTTTTACGGAACAGGTTAAAAAGAGAATCCTAATGTGATTTCGTGATAATGGGTGTGTTCCTTATCTTCTCCAAGTGTCTAAACTCTTCTCCATGGCTGGACCCACAAATAATATTCCTTTACGTGCTAAGGGGTATCTAGAGAGTGTGATAGGTTTAATAACTAACCTCACCCTATCGCATACCCTAACCCTAACCCCTACCCTAACCCTAACGCGTACCCTAATCCTAACCCGTACCCTAAACCGAGCCCTAACCCTAACACTAACCCTAACCCTAACCCTATCCCATACACTACGCCCTAACCGAACCCCTCCCCGAAACCGAACCCTAAGCCGTACCCTAACCCTAACCCTAACCCTAAGCTACCCTTGACTTCTTCTGCCTCCAATAGATTTCCTAAGCACTAGTGTTTTAAGGAACAGGTTAAAAAGAGAATCCTAATGTGATTTCTTTATAATGGGTGTGTTCCTTATCTTCTCCTCGTGTCTAAACTCTTCTCCATGGCTGGACCCCCAAATAATATTCCTTTACGTGCTAAGGGGTATCTAGAGAGTGGGATAGGTTTAATAACTAACCTCACCCTATCGCGTACCCTAACCCTAACCTCTACCCTAACACTAACGCGTACCCTAATCTTAACCCGTAGCCTAAACCGAGCCCTAACCCTAACACTAACCCTAACCCTAACCCTAACCCATACCCTACGCCCTACCCGAACCCCTCCCCGAACCCGTACCCTAAGCCGTACCCTAACCCTCACCCTAACCCTAACATAAACCCTAAGCTACCCTTGACTGCTTCTGCCACCAATAGATTTCCTAAGCACTAGTGTTTTAAGGTACAGGTTAAAAAGAGAATCCTAATGTGATTTCTTGATAATGGGTGTGCTCCTTATCTTCTCCTAGTGTCTAAACTCTTCTCCATGGCTGGACCCCCAAATAATATTCCTTTACGTGCTAAGGGGTATCTAGAGAGTGGGATAGGTTTAATAACTAACCTCACCCTAAAGCGTAACCTAACCCTAAGCCCTACCCTAACACTAACGCGTACCCTAATCCTAACCCGTACACTAAACCGAGCCCGAACCCTAACACTAACCCTAACCCTAACCCATACCCTACGCCCTACCCGAACCCCTCCCTGAACCCGTACCCTAAGCCGTACCCTAACCCTCACCCTAACCCTAACCCTAACCCTAAACCTAAGCTACCCTTGACGGCTTCTGCCTCCAATAGATTTCCTAAGCACTAGTGTTTTAAGGAACAGGTTAAAAAGAGGATCCTAATGTGATTTGTTGATAATGGGTGTGTTCCTTATCTTCTCCTCGTGTCTAAACTCTTCTCCATGGCTGGACCCCCAAATAATATTCCTTTACGTGCTAAGGGGTATCTAGAGAGTGGGATAGGTTTAATAACTAACCTCACCCTATCGCGTACCCTAACCCTAACCCCTACCCTAACACTAACGCGTACCCTAATCCTAACCCGTACCCAAAACGAGCCCTAACCCTAACACTAACCCTAACCCTAACCCATACCCTACGCCCTACCCGAACTACTCCCCGAACCCGTACCCAAGCCGTACCCTAACCCTCACCCTAACCCTAACCCTAACACTAAGCTACCCTTGACTGCTTCTGCCTCCAAGAGATTTCCTAAGTACTAGTGTTTTAAGGAACAGGTTTAAAAGAGAATCCTAATGTGATTTCTTGATAATGGGTGTGTTCCTTATCTTCTCCTAGTGTCTAAACTCTTCTCCATGGCTGGACCACCAAATAATATTCCTTTACGTGCTAGGGGGTATCTAGAGAGTGGGATAGGTTTAATAACTACCCTCACCCTAACGCGTACCCTAACCCTAACACCTACCCTAACCCTAACGCGTACACTAATCCTAACCCGTACCCTAATCCTAACCCGTACCCTAAACCGAGCCCTAACCCTAACACTAACCCTAACCCTAACCCATACCCTACGCCCTAACCGAACCCGTACCCTAAGCCGTACCCTAACCCTCACCCTAACCCTAACCCTAACCCTAAGCTACCCTTGAGTGCTTCTGCCACCAATAGATTTCCTAAGCACTAGTGTTTTAAGGAACAGGTTTAAAAGAGAATCCTAATGTGATTTCGTGATAATCGGTGTGTTCCTTATCTTCTCCTAGTGTCTAAACTCTTCTCCATGGCTGGACCCACAAATAATATTCCTTTACGTGCTAAGGGGTATCTAGAGAGTGTGATAGGTTTAATAACTAACCTCACCCTATCGCATACCCTAACCCTAACCCCTACCCTAACCCTAACGCGTACCCTAATCCTAACACGTACCCTAAACCGAGCCCTAACCCTAACACTAACCCTAACCCTAACCCTAACCCATACCCTACGCCCTACCCGAACCCCTCCCCGAACCTGTACCCTAAGCCGTACCCTAACCCTCACCCTAACCCTAACTCTAACCCTAAGCTACCCTTGAGTGCTTCTGCCACCAATAGATTTCCTAAGCACTAGTGTTTTAAGGTACAGGTTAAAAAGAGAATCCTAATGTGATTTCTTGATAATGGGTGTGCTCCTTATCTTCTCCTAGTGTCTAAACTCTTCTCCATGGCTGGACCCCCAAATAATATTCCTTTACGTGCTAAGGGGTATCTAGAGAGTGGGATAGGTTTAATAACTAACCTCACCCTAAAGCGTAACCTAACCCTAACCCCTACCCTAACACTAACGCGTACCCTAATCCTAACCCGTACCCTAAACCGAGCCCGAACCCTAACACTAACCCTAACCCTAACCCATACCCTACGCCCTACCCGAACCCCTCCCTGAACCCGTACCCTAAGCCGTACCCTAACCCTCACCCTCACCCTCACCCTAACCCTAAACCTAAGCTACCCTTGACGGCTTCTGCCTCCAATAGATTTCCTAAGCACTAGTGTTTTAAGGAACAGGTTAAAAAGAGGATCCTAATGTGATTTGTTGATAATGGGTGTGTTCCTTATCTTCTCCTCGTGTCTAAACTCTTCTCCATGGCTGGACCCCCAAATAATATTCCTTTCCGTGCTAAGGGGTATCTAGAGAGTGGGATAGGTTTAATAACTAACCTCACCCTATCGCGTACCCTAACCCTAACCCCTACCCTAACACTAACGCGTACCCTAATCCTAACCCGTACCCAAAACGAGCCCTAACCCTAACACTAACCCTAACCCTAACCCTAACCCATACCCTACGCCCTACCCGAACTCCTCCCCGAACCCGTACCCAAGCCGTACCCTAACCCTCACCCTAACCCTAACCCTAACACTAAGCTACCCTTGACTGCTTCTGCCTCCAAGAGATTTCCTAAGTACTAGTGTTTTAAGGAACAGGTTAAAAAGAGAATCCTAATGTGATTTCTTGATAATGGGTGTGCTCCTTATCTTCTCCTAGTGTCTAAACTCTTCTCCATGGCTGGACCCCCAAATAATATTCCTTTACGTGCTAAGGGTTATCTAGAGAGTGGGATAGGTTTAATAACTAACCTCACCCTAAAGCGTAACCTAACCCTAACCCATACCCTAACACTAACGCGTAACCTAATCCTAACCCGTAGCCTAAACCGAGCCCGAACCCTAACCCTAACCCTAACCCTAACCCATACCCTACGCCCTACCCGAACCCCTCCCTGAACCCGTACCCTATGCCGTACCCTAACCCTCACCCTAACCCTAACCCTAACCCTAAGCTACCCTTGACGGCTTCTGCCTCCAACAGATTTCCTAAGCACTAGTGTTTTAAGGAACAGGTTAAAAAGAGAATCCTAATGTGATTTCTTGATAATGGGTGTGTTCCTTATCTTCTCCTAGTGTCTAAACTCTTCTCCATGGCTGGATCCCCAAATAATATTCCTTTACGTGCTAAGGGGTATCTAGAGAGTGTGATAGGTTTAATAACTACCCTCACCCTAACGCGTACCCTAACCCTAACCCCTACCCTAACCCTAACGCGTACCCTAATCCTAACCCGTACCCTAAACCGAGCCCTAACCCTAACACCAGCGCTAACCCTAACCCTAACCCATACCTTACGCCCTACCCGAACCCCTCCCCGAACCCGTACCCTAAGCCGTACCCTAACCCTCACCCTAAACCTAACCCTAACCCTAAGCTACCCTTGACTGCTTCTGCCTCCAATAGATTTCCTAAGCACTAGTGTTTTAAGGAACAGGTTAAAAAGAGAATCCTAATGTGATTTCTTGATAATGGGTGTGTTCCTTATCTTCTCCTAGTGTCTAAGCTCTTCTAAATGGCTGGACCCCCAAATAATATTCCTTTACGTGCTAAGGGGTATCTAGAGAGTGGGATAGGTTTAATAACTACTCTCACCCTAAAGCGTACCCTAACCCTAATCGCTACCCTAACCCTAACGCGTACCCTAATCCTAACCCGTACCCTAAACCGAGCCCTTACACTAACACTAACCCTAACCCTAACCCTAACCCATACCCTACGCCCTACCCAAACCCCTCCCCGAACCCGTACCCTAAGCCGTACCCTAACCCTCACCCTAACTCTAACCCTAACCCTAAGCTACCCTTGATTGCTTCTGCCTCCAATAGATTTCCTAAGCACTAGTGTTTTAAGGAACAGGTTAAAAAGAGAATCCTAATGTGATTTCTTGATAATGGGTGTGTTCCTTATCTTCTCCTAGTGTCTAAACTCTTCTCCATGGCTGGACCCCCAAATAATATTCCTTTACGTGCTAAGGGGTATCTAGAGAGTGGGATAGGTTTAATAACTACCCTCACCCTAGTGCGTACCATAACCCTAACCCCTACCCTAACACTAATGCGTACCCTAATCCTAACCCGTACCCTAAACCGAGCCCTAACCCTAACACTAGCCCTAACCCTAACCCTAACCCATACCCTACGCCCTACCCGAACCCCTCCCCGAACCCGTACCCTAAGCCGTACCCTAATCCTCACCCTAACCCTAACCCTAACCCTAAGCTAGCCTTGAGTGCTTCTGCCACCAATAGATTTCCTAAGCACTAGTGTTTTATGGTACAGGTTAAAAAGAGAATCCTAATGTGATTTCTTGATAATGGGTGTGCTCCTTATTTCTCCTAGTGTCTAAACTCTTCTCCATGGCTGGACCCCCAAATAATATTCCTTTACGTGCAAAGGGGTATCTAGAGAGTGGGATAGGTTTAATAACTAACCTCACCGTAAAGCGTAACCTAACCCTAACCCCTACCCTAACACTAACGCGTACCCTAATCCTAACCAGTACCCTAAACCGAGCCCCAACCCTAACACTAACCCTAACCCTAACCCATACCCTACGCCCTACCCGAACCCCTCCCTGAACCCGTACCCTAAGCCGTACCCTAACCCTAACCCTAACCCTAAGCTACCCTTGACTGCTTCTGCCTCCAATAGATTTCCTAAGCACTAGTGTTTTAAGGAACAGGTTAAAAAGAGAATCCTAATGTGATTTCTTGATAATGGGTGTGTTCCTTATCTTCTCCTCGTGTCTAAAATCTTCTCCATGGCTGGACCCCCAAATAATATTCCTTTACGTGCTAAGGGGTATCTAGAGAGTGTGATAGGTTTAATAACTACCCTCACCCTAATGCGTACCCTAACCCTAACCCCTACCCTAACCCTAACGCGTACCCTAATCCTAACCCGTACCCTAAACCGAGCCCTAACCCTAACACTAACCCTAACCCTAACCCTAACCCATACCCTATGCCCTACCCGAACCCGTACCCTAAGCCGTACCCTAACCCTCACCCTAAACCTAACCCTAACCCTAAGCTACCCTTGAGTGCTTCTGCCACCAATAGATTTCCTAAGCAGTAGTGTTTTAAGGAACAGGTTAAAAAGAGAATCCTAATGTGATTTCGTGATAATGGGTGTGTTCCTTATCTTCTCCTAGTGTCTAAACTCTTCTCCATGGCTGGACCCACAAATAATATTCCTTTACGTGCTAAGGGGTATCTAGAGAGTGGGATAGGTTTAATAACTACTCTCACCCTAAAGGTTACCCTAACCCTAACCCCTACCCTAACACTAACGCGTAACCTAATCCTAACCCGTACCCTAAACCGAGCCCTAACACTAACACTAACCCTAACCCTAACCCTAACCCATACCCTACGCCCTACCCGAACCCCTCCCCGAACCCGTACCCTAAGCCGTACCCTAACCCTCACCCTAAACCTAACCCTAACCCTAAGCTACCCTTGACTGCTTCTGCCTCCAATAGATTTCCTAAGCACTAGTGTTTTACGGAACAGGTTAAAAAGAGAATCCTAATGTGATTTCTTCATAATGAGTGTGTTCCTTATCTTCTATTAGTGTCTAAACTCTTCTCCATGGCTGGACCCCCAAATAATATTCCTTTACGTGCTAAGGGGTATCTAGAGAGTGTGACAGGTTTAATAACTAACCTCACCCTATCGCGTACCCTAACCCTAACCCCTCCCCTAAGAGTAACGCGTACCCTAATCCTAACCCGTACCCTAAACCGAGCCCTAACCCTAACCCTAACCCTAACCCTAACCCTAACCCATACCCTACGCCCTACCCGAACCCCTCCACGAACCCGTACCCTAAGCCGTACCCTAACCCTCACCCTAACCCTAACCCTAACCCTAAGCTACCCTTGACTGCTTCTGCCACCAATAGATTTCCTAAGCACTAGTGTTTTAAGGTACAGGTTAAAAAGAGAATCCTAATGTGATTTTTTGATAATGGGTGTGCTCCTTATCTTCTCCTAGTGTCTAAACTCTTCTCCATGGCTGGACCCCCAAATAATATTCCTTTACGTGCTAAGGGGTATCTAGAGAGTGGGATAGGTTTAATAACTAACCTCACCCTAAAGCGTAACCTAACCCTAACCCCTACCCTAACACTAACGCGTACCCTAATTCTAACCCATACCCTAAACCGAGCCCGAACCCTAACACTAACCCTAACCCTAACCCATACCCTACGCCCTACCCGAACCCCTCCCTGAACCCGTACCCTAAGCCGTACCCTAACCCTAACCCTAACCCTAACCCTAAACCTAAGCTACCCTTGACGGCTTCTGTCTCCAATAGATTTCCTAAGCACTAGTGTTTTAAGGAACAGGTTAAAAAGAGGATCCTAATGTGATTTGTTGATAATGGGTGTGTTCCTTATCTTCTCCTCGTGTCTAAACTCTTCTCCATGGATGGACCCCCAAATAATATTCCTTTACGTGCTAAGGGGTATCTAGAGAGTGGGATAGGTTTAATAACTAACTTCACCCTATCGCGTACCCTAACCCTAACCCCTACCCTAACACTAACGCGTACCCTAATCCTAACCCGTACCCTAAACCGAGCCCTAACCCTAACACTAACCCTAACCCTAACCCTAACCCATACCCTACGCCCTACCCGAACTCCTCCCCGAACCCGTACCCTAAGCCGTACCCTAACCCTCACCCTAACCCTAACCCTAACACTAAGCTACCCTTGACTGCTTCTGCCTCCAATAGATTTCCTAAGCACTAGTGTTTTAAAGAACAGGTTAAAAAGAGAATCCTAATGTGATTTCTTGATAATGGGTGTGTTCCTTATCTTCTCCTCGTGTCTAAACTCTTCTCCATGGCTGGACCCCCAAATAATATTCCTTTACGTGCTAAGGGTTATCTAGAGAGTGGGATAGGTTTAATAACTACTCTCACCCTAAAGTGTACACTAACCCTAACACCTACCCTAACCCTAACGCGTACCCTAATCCTAACCAGTACCCTAAACCGAGCCCTAACCCTAACACTAACCCTAACCCTAACCCTAACCCATACCCTACGCCCTACCCGAACCCCTCCCCGAACCCGTACCCTAAGCCGTACCCTAACCCTCACCCTAAACCTAACCCTAACCCTAAGCTACCCTTGACTGCTTCTGCCTCCAATAGATTTCCTAAGCACTAGTGTTTTAAGGAACAGGTTAAAAAGAGAATCCTAATGTGATTTCTTGATAATGGGTGTGTTCCTTATCTTCTCCTAGTGTCTAAGCTCTTCTAAATGGCTGGACCCCCAAATAATATTCCTTTACGTGCTAAGGGGTATCTAGAGAGTGGGATAGGTTTAATAACTACTCTCACCCTAAAGCGTACCCTAACCCTAATCGCTACCCTAATCCTAACGCGTACCCTAATCCTAACCCGTACCCTAAACCGAGCCCTTACACTAACACTAACCCTAACCCTAACCCTAACCCATACCCTACGCCCTACCCAAACCCCTCCCCGAACCCGTACCCTAAGCCGTACCCTAACCCTCACCCTAACTCTAACCCTAACCCTAAGCTACCCTTGATTGCTTCTGCCTCCAATAGATTTCCTAAGCACTAGTGTTTTAAGGAACAGGTTAAAAAGAGAATCCTAATGTGATTTCTTGATAATGGGTGTGTTCCTTATCTTCTCCTAGTGTCTAAACTCTTCTCCATGGCTGGACCCCCAAATAATATTCCTTTACGTGCTAAGGGGTATCTAGAGAGTGGGATAGGTTTAATAACTACCCTCACCCTAGTGCGTACCATAACCCTAACCCCTACCCTAACACTAATGCGTACCCTAATCCTAACCCGTACCCTAAACCGAGCCCTAACCCTAACACTAGCCCTAACCCTAACCCTAACCCATACCCTACGCCCTACCCGAACCCCTCCCCGAACCCGTACCCTAAGCCGTACCCTAATCCTCACCCTAACCCTAACCCTAACCCTAAGCTAGCCTTGAGTGCTTCTGCCACCAATATATTTCCTAAGCACTAGTGTTTTATGGTACAGGTTAAAAAGAGAATCCTAATGTGATTTCTTGATAATGGGTGTGCTCCTTATTTCTCCTAGTGTCTAAACTCTTCTCCATGGCTGGACCCCCAAATAATATTCCTTTACGTGCAAAGGGGTATCTAGAGAGTGGGATAGGTTTAATAACTAACCTCACCATAAAGCGTAACCTAACCCTAACCCCTACCCTAACACTAACGCGTACCCTAATCCTAACCAGTACCCTAAACCGAGCCCCAACCCTAACACTAACCCTAACCCTAACCCTAACCCATACCCTACGCCCTACCCGAACCCCTCCCTGAACCCGTACCCTAAGCCGTACCCTAACCCTAACCCTAACCCTAAGCTACCCTTGACTGCTTCTGCCTCCAATAGATTTCCTAAGCACTAGTGTTTTAAGGAACAGGTTAAAAAGAGAATCCTAATGTGATTTCTTGATAATGGGTGTGTTCCTTATCTTCTCCTCGTGTCTAAACTCTTCTCCATGGCTGGACCCCCAAATAATATTCTTTTACGTGCTAAGGGGTATCTAGAGAGTGTGATAGGTTTAATAACTACCCTCACCCTAATGCGTACCCTAACCCTAACCCCTACCCTAACCCTAACGCGTACCCTAATCCTAACCCGTACCCTAAACCGAGCCCTAACCCTAACACTAACCCTAACCCTAACCCTAACCCATACCCTATGCCCTACCCGAACCCGTACCCTAAGCCGTACCCTAACCCTCACCCTAAACCTAACCCTAACCCTAAGCTACCCTTGAGTGCTTCTGCCACCAATAGATTTCCTAAGCACTAGTGTTTTAAGGAACAGGTTAAAAAGAGAATCCTAATGTGATTTCGTGATAATGGGTGTGTTCCTTATCTTCTCCTAGTGTCTAAACTCTTCTCCATGGCTGGACCCACAAATAATATTCCTTTACGTGCTAAGGGGTATCTAGAGAGTGGGATAGGTTTAATAACTACTCTCACCCTAAAGTGTACCCTAACCCTAACCCCTACCCTAACACTAACGCGTAACCTAATCCTAACCCGTACCCTAAACCGAGCCCTAACACTAACACTAACCCTAACCCTAACCCTAACCCATACCCTACGCCCTACCCGAACCCCTCCCCGAACCCGTACCCTAAGCCGTACCCTAACCCTCACCCTAAACCTAACCCTAACCCTAAGCTACCCTTGACGGCTTCTGTCTCCAATAGATTTCCTAAGCACTAGTGTTTTACGGAACAGGTTAAAAAGAGAATCCTAATGTGATTTCTTCATAATGGGTGTGTTCCTTATCTTCTCCTCGTGTCTAAACTCTTCTCCATGGATGGACCCCCAAATAATATTCCTTTACGTGCTAAGGGGTATCTAGAGAGTGGGATAGGTTTAATAACTAACTTCACCCTATCGCGTACCCTAACCCTAACCCCTACCCTAACACTAACGCGTACCCTAATCCTAACCCGTACCCTAAACCGAGCCCTAACCCTAACACTAACCCTAACCCTAACCCTAACCCATACCCTACGCCCTACCCGAACTCCTCCCCGAACCCGTACCCTAAGCCGTACCCTAACCCTCACCCTAACCCTAACCCTAACACTAAGCTACCCTTGACTGCTTCTGCCTCCAATAGATTTCCTAAGCACTAGTGTTTTAAAGAACAGGTTAAAAAGAGAATCCTAATGTGATTTCTTGATAATGGGTGTGTTCCTTATCTTCTCCTCGTGTCTAAACTCTTCTCCATGGCTGGACCCCCAAATAATATTCCTTTACGTGCTAAGGGTTATCTAGAGAGTGGGATAGGTTTAATAACTACTCTCACCCTAAAGTGTACAATAACCCTAACACCTACCCTAACCCTAACGCGTACCCTAATCCTAACCAGTACCCTAAACCGAGCCCTAACCCTAACACTAACCCTAACCCTAACCCTAACCCATACCCTACGCCCTACCCGAACCCCTCCCCGAACCCGTACCCTAAGCCGTACCCTAACCCTCACCCTAAACCTAACCCTAACCCTAAGCTACCCTTGACTTCTTCTGCCTCCAATAGATTTCCTAAGCACTAGTGTTTTAAGGAACAGGTTAAAAAGAGAATCCTAATGTTTTTTCTTGATAATGGGTGTGTTCCTTATCTTCTCCTAGTGTCTAAACTCCTCTCCATGGCTGGACCCCCAAATAATATTCCTTTACGTGCTAAGGGGTATCTAGAGAGTGGGATAGGTTTAATAACTAACCTCACCCTATCGCGTACCCTAACCCTAACCCCTCCCCTAAGACTAACGCGTACCCTAATCCTAACCCGTACCCTAAACCGAGCCCTAACCCTAACACAAACCCTAACCCTAACCCTAACCCATACCCTACGCCCTACCCGAACCCCTCCCCAACCCGTACCCTAAGCCGTACCCTAACCCTCACACTAACCCTAACCCTAACCCTAAGCTACCCTTGACTGCTTCTGCCACCAATAGATTTCCTAAGCACTAGTGTTTTAAGGTACAGGTTAAAAAGAGAATCCTAATGTGATTTTATGATAATGGGTGTGCTCCTTATCTTCTCCTAGTGTCTAAACTCTTCTCCATGGCTGGACCCCCAAATAATATTCCTTTACGTGCTAAGGGGTATCTAGAGAGTGGGATAGGTTTAATAACTAACCTCACCCTAAAGCGTAACCTAACCCTAACCCCTACCCTAACACTAACGCGTACCCTAATCCTAACCCATACCCTAACACTAACGCGTACCCTAACCCTAACCCTAACACTAAGCTACCCTTGACTGCTTCTGCCTCCAAGAGATTTCCTAAGTACTAGTGTTTTAAGGAACAGGTTAAATAGAGAATCCTAATGTGATTTCTTGATAATGGGTGTGTTCCTTATCTTCTCCTAGTGTCTAAACTCTTCTCCATGGCTGGACCCCCAAATAATATTCCTTTACGTGCTAGGGGGTATCTAGAGAGTGGGATAGGTTTAATAACTACACTCACCCTAACGCGTACCCTAACCCTAACACCTACCCTAACCCTAACGCGTACCCTAATCCTAACCCGTACCCTAAACCGAGCCGTAACCCTAACACTAACCCTAACCCTAACCCTAACCCATACCCTACGCCCTACCCGAACCCCTCCCCGAACCCGTACCCTAAGCCGTACCCTAACCCTAACCCTAACCCTAATCTATCCTTGACTGCTTCTGCCTCGAATAGATTTCCTAAGTACTAGTGTTTTAAGGAACAGGTTAAAAAGAGAATCCTAATGTGATTTCTTGATAATGGGTGTGTTCCTTATCTTCTCCTCGTGTCTAAACTCTTCTCCATGGCTGGACCCCCAAATAATATTCCTTTACGTGCTAAGGGGTATCTAGAGAGTGTGATAGGTTTAAAAACTACCCTCACCCTAACGCGTACCCTAACCCTAACACCTACCCTAACCCTAACGCGTACCCTAATCCTAACCCGTACCCTAAACCGAGCCCTAACCCTAACACTAACCCTAACCCTAACCCTAACCCATACCCTACGCCCTACCCGAACCCCTCCCCGAACCCGTACCCTAAGCCGTAATCTAACCCTCACCCTAACCCTAACCCTAACCCTAAGCTACCCTTGAGTGCTTCTGCCACCAATTGATTTCCTAAGCACTAGTGTTATAAGGAACAGGTTAAAAAGAGAATCCTAATGTGATTTCGTGATAATGGGTGTGTTCTTTATCTTCTCCTAGTGTCTAAACTCTTCTCCATGGCTGGACCCACAAATAATATTCCTTTACGTGCTAAGGGGTATCTAGAGAGTGTGATAGGTTTAATAACTAACCTCACCCTTTCGCGTACCCTAACCCTAACCCCTACCCTAACCCTAACGCGTACCCTAATCCTAACCCATACCCTAAACCGAGCCCGAACCCTAACACTAACCCTAACTCTAACCCTAAACCATACCCTACGCCCTACCCGAACCCCTCCCCAAACCCGTAACCTAAGCCGTACCCTAACCCTCACCCTCACCCTAACCCTAACACTAAGCTACCCTTGACTGCTTCTGCCTCCAATAGATTTCCTAAGCACTAGTGTTTTAAGGAAGAGGTTAAAAAGAGAATCCTAATGTGATTTCTTGATAATGCGTGTGCTCCTTATCTTCTCCTAGTGTCTAAACTCTTCTCCATGGCTGGACCCCCAAATAATATTCCTTTACGTGCTAAGGGGTATCTAGAGAGTGGGATAGGTTTAATAACTAACCTCACCCTAAAGCGTAACCTAACCCTAACCCCTACCCTAACACTAACGCGTACCCTAATCCTAACCCGTACCCTAAACCGAGCCTGAAGCCTAACCCTAACCCTAACCCTAAACCATACCCTACGCACTACCCGAACCCCTCCCTGAACCCGTACCCTAAGCCATACCCTAACCCTCACCCTAACCCTAACCCTAAACCTAAGCTACCCTTGACGGCTTCTGCCTCCAATAGATTTCCTAAGCACTAGTGTTTTAAGGAACAGGTTAAAAAGAGGATCCTAATGTGATTTCTTGATAATGGGTGTGTTCCTTATCTTCTCCTCGTGTCTAAATTCTTCTCCATGGCTGGACCCCCAAATAATATTCCTTTACGTGCTAAGGGGTATCTAGAGAGTGGGATAGGTTTAATAACTAACCTCACCCTATCGCGTACCCTAACCCTAACCCCTACCCTAACACTAACGCGTACCCTAATCCTAACCCGTACCCTAAACCGAGCCGTAACCCTAACACTAACCCTAACCCTAACCCTAACCCATACCCTACGCCCTACCCGAACCCCTCCCCGAACCCGTACCCTAAGCCGTACCCTAACCCTAACCCTAACCCTAATCTATCCTTGACTGCTTCTGCCTCCAATAGATTTCCTAAGTACTAGTGTTTTAAGGAACAGGTTAAAAAGAGAATCCTAATGTGATTTCTTGATAATGGGTGTGTTCCTTATCTTCTCCTCGTTTCTAAACTCTTCTCCATGGCTGGACCCCCAAATAATATTCCTTTACGTGCTAAGGGGTATCTAGAGAGTGTGATAGGTTTAAAAACTACCCTCACCCTAACGCGTACCCTAACCCTAACACCTACCCTAACCCTAACGCGTACCCTAATCCTAACCCGTACCCTAAACCGAGCCCTAACCCTAACACTAACCCTAACCCTAACCCTAACCCATACCCTACGCCCTACCCGAACTCCTCCCCGAACCCGTACCCTAAGCCGTACCCTAACCCTCACCCTAACCCTAACCCTAACCCTAAGCTACCCTTGAGTGCTTCTGCCACCAATTGATTTCCTAAGCACTAGTGTTATAAGGAACAGGTTAAAAAGAGAATCCTAATGTGATTTCGTGATAATGGGTGTGTTCCTTATCTTCTCCTAGTGTCTAAACTCTTCTCCATGGCTGGACCCACAAATAATATTCCTTTACGTGCTAAGGGGTATCTAGAGAGTGTGATAGGTTTAATAACTAACCTCACCCTTTCGCGTACCCTAACCCTAACCCCTACCCTAACCCTAACGCGTACCCTAATCCTAACCCATACCCTAAACCGAGCCCGAACCCTAACACTAACCCTAACTCTAACCCTAAACCATACCCTACGCCCTACCCGAACCCCTCCCCAAACCCGTACCCTAAGCCGTACCCTAACCCTCACCCTCACCCTAACCCTAACACTAAGCTACCCTTGACTGCTTCTGCCTCCAATAGATTTCCTAAGCACTAGTGTTTTAAGGAAGAGGTTAAAAAGAGAATCCTAATGTGATTTCTTGATAATGCGTGTGCTCCTTATCTTCTCCTAGTGTCTAAACTCTTCTCCATGGCTGGACCCCCAAATAATATTCCTTTACGTGCTAAGGGGTATCTAGAGAGTGGGATAGGTTTAATAACTAACCTCACCCTAAAGCGTAACCTAACCCTAACCCCTACCCTAACACTAACGCGTACCCTAATCCTAACCCGTACCCTAAACCGAGCCTGAAGCCTAACCCTAACCCTAACCCTAACCCATACCCTACGCCCTACCCGAACCCCTCCCTGAACCCGTACCCTAAGCCATACCCTAACCCTCACCCTAACCCTAACCCTAAACCTAAGCTACCCTTGACGGCTTCTGCCTCCAATAGATTTCCTAAGCACTAGTGTTTTAAGGAACAGGTTAAAAAGAGGATCCTAATGTGATTTCTTGATAATGGGTGTGTTCCTTATCTTCTCCTCGTGTCTAAATTCTTCTCCATGGCTGGACCCCCAAATAATATTCCTTTACGTGCTAAGGGGTATCTAGAGAGTGGGATAGGTTTAATAACTAACCTCACCCTATCGCGTACCCTAACCCTAACCCCTACCCTAACCCTAACGCGTACCCTAATCCTAACCCGTACCCTAAACCGAGCCCTAACCCTAACACTAACCCTAACCCTAACCCTAAACCATACCCTACGCCCTACCCGAACCCCTCCCCAAACCCGTACCCTAAGCCGTACCCTAACCCTCACCCTCACCCTAACCCTAACCCTAAGCTACCCTTGACTGTTTCTGCCTCCAATAGATTTCCTAAGCACTAGTGTTTTAAGGAACAGGTTAAAAAGAGGATCCTAATGTGATTTCTTGATAATGGGTGTGTTCCTTATCTTCTCCTCGTGTCTAAACTCTTCTCCATGGCTGGACCCCCAAATAATATTCCTTTACGTGCTAAGGGGTATCTAGAGAGTGGGATAGGTTTAATAACTAACTTCACCCTATCGCGTACCCTAACCCTAACCCCTACCCTAACACTAACGCGTACCCTAATCCTAACCCGTACCCTAAACCGAGCCCTAACCCTAACACTAACCCTAACCCTAACCCTAACCCATACCCTACGCCCTACCCGAACTCCTCCCCGAACCCGTACCCTAAGCCGTACCCTAACCCTCACCCTAACCCTAAACCTAACACTAAGCTACCCTTGACTGCTTCTGCCTCCAAGAGATTTCCTAAGTACTAGTGTTTTAAGGAACAGGTTAAAAAGAGAATCCTAATGTGATTTCTTGATAATGGGTGTGTTCCTTATCTTCTCCTAGTGTCTAAACTCTTCTCCATGGCTGGACCCCCAAATAATATTCCTTTACGTGCTAAGGGATATCTAGAGAGTGGGATAGGTTTAATAACTACCCTCACCCTAACGCGTACCCTACCCCTATCACCAACCCTAACCCTAACGCGTACCCTAATCCTAACCCGTACCCTAAACCGAGCCCTACTCCTAACACTGAACCTAACCCTAACCCTAACCCATACCCTACGCCCTACCCGAACCCCTCCCCGAACCCGTACCCTAAGCCGTACCCTAACCCTCACCCTAAACCTAACCCTAACCCTAAGCTACCCTTGACTGCTTCTGCCTCCAATAGATTTCCTAAGCACTAGTGTTTGAAGGAACAGGTTAAAAAGAGAATCCTAATGTGATTTCTTGATAATGGGTGTGTTCCTTATCTTCTCCTAGTGTCTAAACTCTTCTCCATGGCTGGACCCCCAAATAATATTCCTTTACGTGCTAAGGGGTATCTAGAGAGTGAGATAGGTTTAATAACTAACCTCTCCTTATCGCGTACCCTAACCCTAACCCCTCCCCTAAGACTAACGCGTACCCTAATCCTAACCCGTACCCTAAACCGAGCCCTAACCCTAACACTAACCCTAACCCTAACCCTAACCCATACCCTACGCCCTACCCGAACCCCTCCCCGAACCCGTACCCTAAGCCGTACCCTAACCCTCACCCTAACCCTAACCCTAACCCTAAGCTACCCTTGACTGCTTCTGCCACCAATAGATTTCCTAAGCACTAGTCTTTTAAGGTACAGGTTAAAAAGAAAATCCTAATGTGATTTCTTGATAATGGGTGTGCTCCTTATCTTCTCCTAGTGTCTAAACTCTTCTCCATGGCTGGACCCCCAAATAATATTCCTTTACGTGCTAAGGGGTATCTAGAGAGTGGGATAGGTTTAATAACTAACTTCACCCTATCGCGTACCCTTACCCTAACCCCTACCCTAACACTAACGCGTACCCTAATCCTAACCCGTACCCTAAACCGAGCCCTAACCCTAACACTAACCCTAACCCTAACCCTAACCCATACCCTACGCCCTACCCGAACTCCTCCCCGAACCCGTACCCTAAGCCGTACCCTAACCCTAACCCTAACCCTAATCTATCCTTGACTGCTTCTGCCTCGAATAGATTTCCTAAGTACTAGTGTTTTAAGGAACAGGTTAAAAAGAGAATCCTAATGTGATTTCTTGATAATGGGTGTGTTCCTTATCTTCTCCTCGTGTCTAAACTCTTCTCCATGGCTGGACCCCCAAATAATATTCCTTTACGTGCTAAGGGGTATCTAGAGAGTGTGATAGGTTTAAAAACTACCCTCACCCTAACGCGTACCCTAACCCTAACACCTACCCTAACCCTAACGCGTACCCTAATCCTAACCCGTACCCTAAACCGAGCCCTAACCCTAACACTAACCCTAACCCTAACCCTAACCCATACCCTACGCCCTACCCGAACCCCTCCCCGAACCCGTACCCTAAGCCGTAACCTAACCCTCACCCTAACCCTAACCCTAACCCTAAGCTACCCTTGAGTGCTTCTGCCACCAATTGATTTCCTAAGCACTAGTGTTATAAGGAACAGGTTAAAAAGAGAATCCTAATGTGATTTCGTGATAATGGGTGTGTTCTTTATCTTCTCCTAGTGTCTAAACTCTTCTCCATGGCTGGACCCACAAATAATATTCCTTTACGTGCTAAGGGGTATCTAGAGAGTGTGATAGGTTTAATAACTAACCTCACCCTTTCGCGTACCCTAACCCTAACCCCTACCCTAACCCTAACGCGTACCCTAATCCTAACCCATACCCTAAACCGAGCCCGAACCCTAACACTAACCCTAACTCTAACCCTAAACCATACCCTACGATCTACCCGAACCCCTCCCCAAACCCGTACTCTAAGCCGTACCCTAACCCTCACCCTCACCCTAACCCTAACACTAAGCTACCCTTGACTGCTTCTGCCTCCAATAGATTTCCTAAGCACTAGTGTTTTAAGGAAGAGGTTAAAAAGAGAATCCTAATGTGATTTCTTGATAATGCGTGTGCTCCTTATCTTCTCCTAGTGTCTAAACTCTTCTCCATGGCTGGACCCCCAAATAATATTCCTTTACGTGCTAAGGGGTATCTAGAGAGTGGGATAGGTTTAATAACTACCCTCACCCTATCGCGTACCCTAACCCTAACCCCTACCCTAACACTAACGCGTACCCTAATCCTAACCCGTACCCTAAACCGAGCCCTAACCCTAACACTAACCCTAACCCTAACCCTAAACCATACCCTACGCTCTACCCGAACCCCTCCCCGAACCCGTACCCTAAGCCGG
The DNA here is from genome assembly GCF_949987535.1 of Balaenoptera acutorostrata. Classification (NCBI taxonomy): domain Eukaryota; kingdom Metazoa; phylum Chordata; class Mammalia; order Artiodactyla; family Balaenopteridae; genus Balaenoptera; species Balaenoptera acutorostrata. The sequence goes on along the minus strand of NW_026645836.1, from coordinate 22,387 downwards.
ACCCTAACCCTCACCCTCACCCTAACCCTAACCCTAAGCTACCCTTGACTGCTTCTGCCTCCAATAGATTTCCTAAGCACTAGTGTTTTAAGGAAAAGTTTAAAAAGAGAATCCTAATGTGATTTCCTGATAATGGGTGTGTTCCTTATCTTCTCCTAGTGTCTAAGCTCTTCTCCATGGCTGGATACCCAAATAATATTCCTTTACGTGCTAAGGGGTATCTAGAGAGTGGGATAGGTTTAATAACTACTCTCACCCTAAAGCGTACCCTAACCCTAACCCCTACCCTAACACTAACGCGTACCCTAATCCTAACCCGTACCCTAAACCGAGCCCTAACCCTAACACTAACCCTAACCCTAAACCATACCCTACGCCCTCCCCGAACCCCTCCCCGAACCCGTACCCTAAGCCGGACCCTAACCCTCACCCTCACCCTAACCCTAACCCTAAGCTACCCTTGACTGCTTCTGCCTCCAATAGATTTCCTAAGCACTAGTGTTTTAAGGAAAAGTTTAAAAAGAGAATCCTAATGTGATTTCTTGATAATGGGTGTGTTCCTTATCTTCTCCTAGTGTCTAAGCTCTTCTCCATGGCTGCATACCCAAATAATATTCCTTTACGTGCTAAGGGGTATCTAGAGAGTGGGATAGGTTTAATAACTACTCTCACCCTAAAGCGTACCCGAACCCTAACCGCTACCCTAACCCTAACGCGTATCCTAATCCTAACCCGTACCCTAAACCGAGCCCTAACACTAACCCTAACCCTAACCCTAACCCATACCCTACGCCCTACCCAAACCCCTCCCCGAACCCGTACCCTAAGCCGTACCCTAACTCTCACCCTAACTCTAACCCTAACCCTAAGCTACCCTTGATTGCTTCTGCCTCCAATAGATTTCCTAAGCACTAGTGTTTTAAGGAACAGGTTAAAAAGAGAATCCTAATGTGATTTCTTGATAATGGGTGTGTTCCTTATCTTCTCCTAATGTCTAAACTCTTCTCCATGGCTGGACCCCCAAATAATATTCCTTTACGTGCTAAGGGGTATCTAGAGAGTGGGATAGGTTTAATAACTACCCTCACCCTAGTGCGTACCATAACCCTAACCCCTACCCTAACCCTAACGCGTAACCTAATCCTAACCCGTACCCTAAACCGAGCCCTAACCCTAACACTAACCCTAACCCTAACCCTAAACCATACCCTACGCCCTACCCGAACCCCTCCCCGAACCCGTACCCTAAGCCGTGCCCTAACCCTAACCCTAACCCTAAGCTACCCTTGACTGCTTCTGCCTCCAATAGATTTCCTAAGTACTAGTGTTTTAAGGAACAGGTTAAAAAGAGAATCCTAATGTGATTTCTTGATAATGGGTGTGTTCCTTATCTTCTCCTCGTGTCTAAACTCTTCTCCATGGCTGGACCCCCAAATAATATTCCTTTACGTGCTAAGGGGTATCTGGAGAGTATGATAGGTTTAGTAACTAACCTCACCCTATCGCGTACACTAACCCTAACCCCTACCCTAACACTAACGCGTACCCTAATCCTAACCCGTACCCTAAACCGAGCCCTAACCCTAACACTAACCCTAACCCTAACGCTAACCTATACCCTACGCCCTACCCGAACCCCTCCCCGAACCCGTACCCTAAGCCGTACCCTAACCCTCACCCTAACCCTAACCCTAACACTAAGCTACCCTTGACTGCTTCTGCCTCCAATAGATTTCCTAAGCACTAGTGTTTTAAGGAACAGGTTAAAAAGAGAATCCTAATGGGATTTCTTGATAATGGGTGTGTTCCTTATCTTCTCCTAGTGTCTAAACTCTTCTCCATGGCTGGACCCCCAAATAATATTCCTTTACGTGCTAAGGGGTATCTTGAGAGTGGGATAGGTTTAATAACTAACCTCACCCTATCGCGTACCCTAACCCTAACCCCTACCCTAACACTAACGCGTACCCTAATCCTAATCCGTACCCTAAACCGAGCCCTAACCCTAACACTAACCCTAACCCTAACCCTAACCCATACCCTACGCCCTACCCGAACCCCTCCCCGAACCCGTACCCTAAGCCGTACCCTAACCCTCACCCTAACCCTAACCCTAAACCTAAGCTACCCTTGAAGGCTTCTGCCTCCAATAGATTTCGTAAGCACTAGTGTTTTAAGGAACAGGTTAAAAAGAGAATCCTAATGTGATTTCTTGATAATGGGTGTGTTCCTTATTTTCTCCTCGTGTCTAAACTCTTCTCCATGGCTGGACCCCCAAATAATATTCCTTTACGTGCTAAGGGGTATCTAGAGAGTGTGATAGGTTTAATAACTACCCTCACCCTAACGCGTACCCTAACCCTAACCCCTACCCTAATCCTAACGCGTACCCTAATCCTAACCCGTACCCTAAACCGAGCCCTAACCCTAACACTAAACCTAACCCTAACCCTAACCCATACCCTACGCCCTATCCGAACCCCTCGCCGAACCCGTACCCTAAGCCGTACCCTAACCCTAACCCTAACCCTAAGCTACCCTTGACTGCTTCTGCCTCCAATAGATTTCGTAAGCACTAGTGTTTTAAGGAACAGGTTAAAAAGAGAATCCTAATGTGATTTCTTGATAATGGGTGTGTTCCTTATCTTCTCCTCGTGTCCAATCTCTTCTCCATGGCTGGAACCCCAAATAATATTCCTTTACGTGCTAAGGGGTATCTAGAGAGTGGGATAGGTTTAATAACTAACCTCACCCTATCGCGTACCCTAACCCTAACCCCTACCCTAACACTAACGCGTACCCTAATCCTAACCCGTACCCTAACCCTCACCCTAACCCTAACTGTAACACTAAGCTACCCTTGACTGCTTCTGCCTCCAATAGATTTCCTAAGCACTAGTGTTTTAAGGAACAGGTTAAAAAGAGAATCCTAATGTGATTTCTTGATAATGGGTGTGTTCCTTATCTTCTCCTAGTGTCTAAACTCTTCTCCATGGCTGGACCCCCAAATAATATTCCTTTACGTGCTAAGGGGTATCTAGAGAGTGGGATAGGTTTAATAACTACCCTCACCCTAACGCGTACCCTAACCCTAACCCCTACCCTAACCCTAATGCATACCCTAATCCTAACCCGTACCCTAAACCGAGCCCTAACCCTAACACTAACCCTAAACCTAACCCTAACCCATACACTACGCCCTACCAGAACCCTTCCCCGAACCCGTACCCTAAGCCATACCCTAACCCTCACCCTAACCCTAACCCTAACCCTAAGCTACCCTTGACTGCTTCTGCCTCCAATAGATTCCCTAAGCACTAGTGTTTTAAGGAACAGGTTAAAAAGAGAATCCTAATGTGATTTCTTGATAATGGGTGTGTTCCTTATTTTCTCCTCGTGTCTAAACTCTTCTCCATGGCTGGACCCCCAAATAATATTCCTTTACGTGCTAAGGGGTATCTAGAGAGTGGGATAGGTTTAATAACTACCCTCACCCTATCGCGTACCCTAACCCTAACACCTACCCTAACCCGAACGCGTACCCTAATCCTAACCCGTACCCTAAACTGAGCCCTAACCCTAACACTAACCCTAACCCTAACCCTAACCCATACCCTACGCCCTACCCGAACCCCTCCCCGAACCCGTACCCTAAGCCGTACCCTAACCCTCACCCTAACCCTAACCCTAAACCTAAGCTACCCTTGATGGCTTCTGCCTCCAATAGATTTCCTAAGCACTAGTGTTTTAAGGAACAGGTTAAAAAGAGAATCCTAATGTGATTTCTTGATAATGGGTGTGTTCCTTATTTTCTCCTCGTGTCTAAACTCTTCTCCATGGCTGGACCCCCAAATAATATTCCTTTACGTGCTAAGGGGTATCTAGAGAGTGGGATAGGTTTAATAACTACCCTCACCCTAACGCGTACCCTAACCCTAACCCCTACCCTAACACTAACGCGTACCCTAATCCTAACCCGTACCCTAAACCGAGCCCTAACCCTAACACTAACCCTAACCCTAACGCTAACCCATACCCTACGCCCTACCCGAACCCCTCCCCGAACCCGTACCCTAAGCCGTACCCTAACCCTCACCCTAACCCTAACCCTAACACTAAGCTACCCTTGACTGCTTCTGCCTCCAATAGATTTCCTAAGCACTAGTGTTTTAAGGAACAGGTTAAAAAGAGAATCCTAATGGGATTTCTTGATAATGGGTGTGTTCCTTATTTTCTCCTCGTGTCTAAACTCTTCTCCATGGCTGGACCCCCAAATAATATTCCTTTACGTGCTAAGGGGTATCTGGAGAGTATGATAGGTTTAGTAACTAACCTCACCCTATCGCGTACACTAACCCTAACCCCTACCCTAACACTAACGCGTACCCTAATCCTAACCCGTACCCTAAACCGAGCCCTAACCCTAACACTAACCCTAACCCTAACGCTAACCCATACCCTACGCCCTACCCGAACCCCTCCCCGAACCCGTACCCTAAGCCGTACCCTAACCCTCACCCTAACCCTAACCCTAACACTAAGCTACCCTTGACTGCTTCTGCCTCCAATAGATTTCCTAAGCACTAGTGTTTTAAGGAACAGGTTAAAAAGAGAATCCTAATGGGATTTCTTGATAATGGGTGTGTTCCTTATCTTCTCCTAGTGTCTAAACTCTTCTCCATGGCTGGACCCCCAAATAATATTCCTTTACGTGCTAAGGGGTATCTTGAGAGTGGGATAGGTTTAATAACTAACCTCACCCTATCGCGTACCCTAACCCTAACCCCTACCCTAACACTAACGCGTACCCTAATCCTAATCCGTACCCTAAACCGAGCCCTAACCCTAACACTAACCCTAACCCTAACCCTAACCCATACCCTACGCCCTACCCGAACCCCTCCCCGAACCCGTACCCTAAGCCGTACCCTAACCCTCACCCTAACCCTAACCCTAAACCTAAGCTACCCTTGAAGGCTTCTGCCTCCAATAGATTTCGTAAGCACTAGTGTTTTAAGGAACAGGTTAAAAAGAGAATCCTAATGTGATTTCTTGATAATGGGTGTGTTCCTTATTTTCTCCTCGTGTCTAAACTCTTCTCCATGGCTGGACCCCCAAATAATATTCCTTTACGTGCTAAGGGGTATCTAGAGAGTGTGATAGGTTTAATAACTACCCTCACCCTAACGCGTACCCTAACCCTAACCCCTACCCTAATCCTAACGCGTACCCTAATCCTAACCCGTACCCTAAACCGAGCCCTAACCCTAACACTAAACCTAACCCTAACCCTAACCCATACCCTACGCCCTATCCGAACCCCTCGCCGAACCCGTACCCTAAGCCGTACCCTAACCCTAACCCTAACCCTAAGCTACCCTTGACTGCTTCTGCCTCCAATAGATTTCGTAAGCACTAGTGTTTTAAGGAACAGGTTAAAAAGAGAATCCTAATGTGATTTCTTGATAATGGGTGTGTTCCTTATCTTCTCCTCGTGTCCAATCTCTTCTCCATGGCTGGAACCCCAAATAATATTCCTTTACGTGCTAAGGGGTATCTAGAGAGTGGGATAGGTTTAATAACTAACCTCACCCTATCGCGTACCCTAACCCTAACCCCTACCCTAACACTAACGCGTACCCTAATCCTAACCCGTACCCTAACCCTCACCCTAACCCTAACTGTAACACTAAGCTACCCTTGACTGCTTCTGCCTCCAATAGATTTCCTAAGCACTAGTGTTTTAAGGAACAGGTTAAAAAGAGAATCCTAATGTGATTTCTTGATAATGGGTGTGTTCCTTATCTTCTCCTAGTGTCTAAACTCTTCTCCATGGCTGGACCCCCAAATAATATTCCTTTACGTGCTAAGGGGTATCTAGAGAGTGGGATAGGTTTAATAACTACCCTCACCCTAACGCGTACCCTAACCCTAACCCCTACCCTAACCCTAATGCATACCCTAATCCTAACCCGTACCCTAAACCGAGCCCTAACCCTAACACTAACCCTAAACCTAACCCTAACCCATACACTACGCCCTACCAGAACCCTTCCCCGAACCCGTACCCTAAGCCATACCCTAACCCTCACCCTAACCCTAACCCTAACCCTAAGCTACCCTTGACTGCTTCTGCCTCCAATAGATTCCCTAAGCACTAGTGTTTTAAGGAACAGGTTAAAAAGAGAATCCTAATGTGATTTCTTGATAATGGGTGTGTTCCTTATTTTCTCCTCGTGTCTAAACTCTTCTCCATGGCTGGACCCCCAAATAATATTCCTTTACGTGCTAAGGGGTATCTAGAGAGTGGGATAGGTTTAATAACTACCCTCACCCTATCGCGTACCCTAACCCTAACACCTACCCTAACCCGAACGCGTACCCTAATCCTAACCCGTACCCTAAACTGAGCCCTAACCCTAACACTAACCCTAACCCTAACCCTAACCCATACCCTACGCCCTACCCGAACCCCTCCCCGAACCCGTACCCTAAGCCGTACCCTAACCCTCACCCTAACCCTAACCCTAAACCTAAGCTACCCTTGATGGCTTCTGCCTCCAATAGATTTCCTAAGCACTAGTGTTTTAAGGAACAGGTTAAAAAGAGAATCCTAATGTGATTTCTTGATAATGGGTGTGTTCCTTATTTTCTCCTCGTGTCTAAACTCTTCTCCATGGCTGGACCCCCAAATAATATTCCTTTACGTGCTAAGGGGTATCTAGAGAGTGGGATAGGTTTAATAACTACCCTCACCCTAACGCGTACCCTAACCCTAACCCCTACCCTAACACTAACGCGTACCCTAATCCTAACCCGTACCCTAAACCGAGCCCTAACCCTAACACTAACCCTAACCCTAACGCTAACCCATACCCTACGCCCTACCCGAACCCCTCCCCGAACCCGTACCCTAAGCCGTACCCTAACCCTCACCCTAACCCTAACCCTAACACTAAGCTACCCTTGACTGCTTCTGCCTCCAATAGATTTCCTAAGCACTAGTGTTTTAAGGAACAGGTTAAAAAGAGAATCCTAATGGGATTTCTTGATAATGGGTGTGTTCCTTATCTTCTCCTAGTGTCTAAACTCTTCTCCATGGCTGGACCCCCAAATAATATTCCTTTACGTGCTAAGGGGTATCTTGAGAGTGGGATAGGTTTAATAACTAACCTCACCCTATCGCGTACCCTAACCCTAACCCCTACCCTAACACTAACGCGTACCCTAATCCTAATCCGTACCCTAAACCGAGCCCTAACCCTAACACTAACCCTAACCCTAACCCTAACCCATACCCTACGCCCTACCCGAACCCCTCCCCGAACCCGTACCCTAAGCCGTACCCTAACCCTCACCCTAACCCTAACCCTAAACCTAAGCTACCCTTGAAGGCTTCTGCCTCCAATAGATTTCGTAAGCACTAGTGTTTTAAGGAACAGGTTAAAAAGAGAATCCTAATGTGATTTCTTGATAATGGGTGTGTTCCTTATCTTCTCCTCGTGTCCAATCTCTTCTCCATGGCTGGAACCCCAAATAATATTCCTTTACGTGCTAAGGGGTATCTAGAGAGTGGGATAGGTTTAATAACTAACCTCACCCTATCGCGTACCCTAACCCTAACCCCTACCCTAACACTAACGCGTACCCTAATCCTAACCCGTACCCTAACCCTCACCCTAACCCTAACTCTAACACTAAGCTACCCTTGACTGCTTCTGCCTCCAATAGATTTCCTAAGCACTAGTGTTTTAAGGAACAGGTTAAAAAGAGAATCCTAATGTGATTTCTTGATAATGGGTGTGTTCCTTATCTTCTCCTAGTGTCTAAACTCTTCTCCATGGCTGGACCCCCAAATAATATTCCTTTACGTGCTAAGGGGTATCTAGAGAGTGGGATAGGTTTAATAACTACCCTCACCCTAACGCGTACCCTAACCCTAACCCCTACCCTAACCCTAATGCATACCCTAATCCTAACCCGTACCCTAAACCGAGCCCTAACCCTAACACTAACCCTAACCCTAACCCTAACCCATACACTACGCCCTACCAGAACCCTTCCCCGAACCCGTACCCTAAGCCATACCCTAACCCTCACCCTAACCCTAACCCTAACCCTAAGCTACCCTTGACTGCTTCTGCCTCCAATAGATTCCCTAAGCACTAGTGTTTTAAGGAACAGGTTAAAAAGAGAATCCTAATGTGATTTCTTGATAATGGGTGTGTTCCTTATTTTCTCCTCGTGTCTAAACTCTTCTCCATGGCTGGACCCCCAAATAATATTCCTTTACGTGCTAAGGGGTATCTAGAGAGTGGGATAGGTTTAATAACTACCCTCACCCTATCGCGTACCCTAACCCTAACCCCTACCCTAACCCGAACGCGTACCCTAATCCTAACCCGTACCCTAAACTGAGCCCTAACCCTAACACTAACCCTAACCCTAACCCTAACCCATACCCTACGCCCTACCCGAACCCCTCCCCGAACCCGTACCCTAAGCCTTACCCTAACCCTCACCCTAACCCTAACCCTAAACCTAAGCTACCCTTGATGGCTTCTGCCTCCAATAGATTTCCTAAGCACTAGTGTTTTAAGGAACAGGTTAAAAAGAGAATCCTAATGTGATTTCTTGATAATGGGTGTGTTCCTTATTTTCTCCTCGTGTCTAAACTCTTCTCCATGGCTGGACCCCCAAATAATATTCCTTTACGTGCTAAGGGGTATCTAGAGAGTGTGATAGGTTTAATAACTACCCTCACCCTAACGCGTACCCTAACCCTAACCCCTACCCTAACCCTAACGCGTACCCTAATCCTAACCCGTACCCTAAACCGAGCCCTAACCCTAACACTAACCCTAACCATAACGCTAACCCATACCCTACGCCCTACCCGAACCCCTCCCCGAACCCGTACCCTAAGCCGTACCCTAACCCTCACCCTAACCCTAACCCTAACACTAAGCTACCCTTGACTGCTTCTGCCTCCAATAGATTTCCTAAGCACTAGTGTTTTAAGGAACAGGTTAAAAAGAGAATCCTAATGGGATTTCTTGATAATGGGTGTGTTCCTTATCTTCTCCTCGTGTCTAAACTCTTCTCCATGGCTGGACCCCCAAATAATATTCCTTTACGTGCTAAGGGGTATCTTGAGAGTGGGATAGGTTTAATAACTAACCTCACCCTATCGCATACCCTAACCCTAACCCCTAGCCTAACCCTAACGCGTACCCTAATCCTAACCCGTACCCTAAACCGAGCCCTAACCCTAACACTAACCCTAACCCTAACCCTAACCCATACCCTACGCCCTACCCGAACCCCTCCCCGAACCCGTACCCTAAGCCGTACCCTAACCCTAACCCTAACCCTAAGCTACCCTTGACTGCTTCTGCCTCCAGTAGATTTCCTAAGTACTAGTGTTTTAAGGAACAGGTTAAAAAGAGAATCCTAATGTGATTTCTTGATAATGGGTGTGTTCCTTATCTTCTCCTCGTGTCTAAACTCTTCTCCATGGCTGGACCCCCAAATAATATTCCTTTACGTGCTAAGGGGTATCTAGAGAGTATGATAGGTTTAGTAACTAACCTCACCCTATCGCGTACCCTAACCCTAACCCCTACCCTAACACTAACGCGTTCCCTAATCCTAACCCATACCCTAAACCGAGCCCTAACCCTAACACTAACACTAACCCTAACGCTAACCCATACCCTACGCCCTACCCGAACCCCTCCCTGAACCCGTACCCTAAGCCGTACCCTAACCCTCACCCTAACCCTAACCCTAACACTAAGCTACCCTTGACTGCTTCTGCCTCCAATAGATTTCCTAAGCACTAGTGTTTTAAGGAACAGGTTAAAAAGAGAATCCTAATAGGATTTCTTGATAATGGGTGTGTTCCTTATCTTCTCCTAGTGTCTAAACTCTTCTCCATGGCTGGACCCCCAAATAATATTCCTTTACGTGCTAAGGGGTATCTTGAGAGTGGGATAGGTTTAATAACTAACCTCACCCTATCGCGTACCCTAACCCTAACCCCTACCCTAACACTAATGCGTACCCTAATCCTAATCCGTACCCTAAACCGAGCCCTAACCCTAACACTAACCCTAACCCTAACCCTAACCCATACCCTACGCCCTACCCGAACCCCTCCGCGAACCCGTACCCTAAGCCGTACCCTAACCCTCACCCTAACCCTAACCCTAAACCTAAGCTACCCTTGAAGGCTTCTGCCTCCAATAGATTTCCTAAGCACTAGTGTTTTAAGGAACAGGTTAAAAAGAGAATCCTAATGTGATTTCTTGATAATGGGTGTGTTCCTTATTTTCTCCTCGTGTCTAAACTCTTCTCCATGGCTGGACCCCCAAATAATATTCCTTTACGTGCTAAGGGGTATCTAGAGAGTGGGATAGGTTTAATAACTACCCTCACCCTATCGCGTACCCTAACCCTAACCCCTACCCTAACCCGAACGCGTACCCTAATCCTAACCCGTACCCTAAACTGAGCCCTAACCCTAACACTAACCCTAACCCTAACCCTAACCCATACCCTACGCCCTACCCGAACCCCTCCCCGAACCCGTACCCTAAGCCTTACCCTAACCCTCACCCTAACCCTAACCCTAAACCTAAGCTACCCTTGATGGCTTCTGCCTCCAATAGATTTCCTAAGCACTAGTGTTTTAAGGAACAGGTTAAAAAGAGAATCCTAATGTGATTTCTTGATAATGGGTGTGTTCCTTATTTTCTCCTCGTGTCTAAACTCTTCTCCATGGCTGGACCCCCAAATAATATTCCTTTACGTGCTAAGGGGTATCTAGAGAGTGTGATAGGTTTAATAACTACCCTCACCCTAACGCGTACCCTAACCCTAACCCCTACCCTAACCCTAACGCGTACCCTAATCCTAACCCGTACCCTAAACCGAGCCCTAACCCTAACACTAACCCTAACCATAACGCTAACCCATACCCTACGCCCTACCCGAACCCCTCCCCGAACCCGTACCCTAAGCCGTACCCTAACCCTCACCCTAACCCTAACCCTAACACTAAGCTACCCTTGACTGCTTCTGCCTCCAATAGATTTCCTAAGCACTAGTGTTTTAAGGAACAGGTTAAAAAGAGAATCCTAATGGGATTTCTTGATAATGGGTGTGTTCCTTATCTTCTCCTCGTGTCTAAACTCTTCTCCATGGCTGGACCCCCAAATAATATTCCTTTACGTGCTAAGGGGTATCTTGAGAGTGGGATAGGTTTAATAACTAACCTCACCCTATCGCATACCCTAACCCTAACCCCTAGCCTAACCCTAACGCGTACCCTAATCCTAACCCGTACCCTAAACCGAGCCCTAACCCTAACACTAACCCTAACCCTAACCCTAACCCATACCCTACGCCCTACCCGAACCCCTCCCCGAACCCGTACCCTAAGCCGTACCCTAACCCTAACCCTAACCCTAAGCTACCCTTGACTGCTTCTGCCTCCAGTAGATTTCCTAAGTACTAGTGTTTTAAGGAACAGGTTAAAAAGAGAATCCTAATGTGATTTCTTGATAATGGGTGTGTTCCTTATCTTCTCCTCGTGTCTAAACTCTTCTCCATGGCTGGACCCCCAAATAATATTCCTTTACGTGCTAAGGGGTATCTAGAGAGTATGATAGGTTTAGTAACTAACCTCACCCTATCGCGTACCCTAACCCTAACCCCTACCCTAACACTAACGCGTTCCCTAATCCTAACCCATACCCTAAACCGAGCCCTAACCCTAACACTAACACTAACCCTAACGCTAACCCATACCCTACGCCCTACCCGAACCCCTCCCTGAACCCGTACCCTAAGCCGTACCCTAACCCTCACCCTAACCCTAACCCTAACACTAAGCTACCCTTGACTGCTTCTGCCTCCAATAGATTTCCTAAGCACTAGTGTTTTAAGGAACAGGTTAAAAAGAGAATCCTAATAGGATTTCTTGATAATGGGTGTGTTCCTTATCTTCTCCTAGTGTCTAAACTCTTCTCCATGGCTGGACCCCCAAATAATATTCCTTTACGTGCTAAGGGGTATCTTGAGAGTGGGATAGGTTTAATAACTAACCTCACCCTATCGCGTACCCTAACCCTAACCCCTACCCTAACACTAATGCGTACCCTAATCCTAATCCGTACCCTAAACCGAGCCCTAACCCTAACACTAACCCTAACCCTAACCCTAACCCATACCCTACGCCCTACCCGAACCCCTCCCCGAACCCGTACCCTAAGCCGTACCCTAACCCTCACCCTAACCCTAACCCTAAACCTAAGCTACCCTTGAAGGCTTCTGCCTCCAATAGATTTCCTAAGCACTAGTGTTTTAAGGAACAGGTTAAAAAGAGAATCCTAATGTGATTTCTTGATAATGGGGGTGTTCCTTATTTTCTCCTCGTGTCTAAACTCTTCTCCATGGCTGGACCTCCAAATAATATTCCTTTACGTGCTAAGGGGTATCTAGAGAGTGTGATAGGTTTAATAACTACCCTCACCCTAACGCGTACCCTAACCCTAACCCCTACCCTAACCCTAACGCGTACCCTAATCCTAACCCGTACCCTAAACCGAGCCCTAACCCTAACACTAACCCTAACCCTAACTCTAACCCATACCCTGCGCCCTATCCGAACCCCTCGCCGAACCCGTACCCTAAGCCGTACCCTAACCCTAACCCTAACCCTAAGCTACCCTTGACTGCTTCTGCCTCCAATAGATTTCGTAAGCACTAGTGTTTTAAGGAACAGGTTAAAAAGAGAATCCTAATGTGATTTCTTGATAATGGGTGTGTTCCTTATTTTCTCCTCGTGTCTAAACTCTTCTCCATGGCTGGACCCCCAAATAATATTCCTTTACGTGCTAAGGGGTATCTAGAGAGTGGGATAGGTTTAATAACTACCCTCACCCTATCGCGTACCCTAACCCTAACCCCTACCCTAACCCGAACGCGTACCCTAATCCTAACCCGTACCCTAAACTGAGCCCTAACCCTAACACTAACCCTAACCCTAACCCTAACCCATACCCTACGCCCTACCCGAACCCCTCCCCGAACCCGTACCCTAAGCCTTACCCTAACCCTCACCCTAACCCTAACCCTAAACCTAAGCTACCCTTGATGGCTTCTGCCTCCAATAGATTTCCTAAGCACTAGTGTTTTAAGGAACAGGTTAAAAAGAGAATCCTAATGTGATTTCTTGATAATGGGTGTGTTCCTTATTTTCTCCTCGTGTCTAAACTCTTCTCCATGGCTGGACCCCCAAATAATATTCCTTTACGTGCTAAGGGGTATCTAGAGAGTGTGATAGGTTTAATAACTACCCTCACCCTAACGCGTACCCTAACCCTAACCCCTACCCTAACCCTAACGCGTACCCTAATCCTAACCCGTACCCTAAACCGAGCCCTAACCCTAACACTAACCCTAACCATAACGCTAACCCATACCCTACGCCCTACCCGAACCCCTCCCCGAACCCGTACCCTAAGCCGTACCCTAACCCTCACCCTAACCCTAACCCTAACACTAAGCTACCCTTGACTGCTTCTGCCTCCAATAGATTTCCTAAGCACTAGTGTTTTAAGGAACAGGTTAAAAAGAGAATCCTAATGGGATTTCTTGATAATGGGTGTGTTCCTTATCTTCTCCTCGTGTCTAAACTCTTCTCCATGGCTGGACCCCCAAATAATATTCCTTTACGTGCTAAGGGGTATCTTGAGAGTGGGATAGGTTTAATAACTAACCTCACCCTATCGCATACCCTAACCCTAACCCCTAGCCTAACCCTAACGCGTACCCTAATCCTAACCCGTACCCTAAACCGAGCCCTAACCCTAACACTAACCCTAACCCTAACCCTAACCCATACCCTACGCCCTACCCGAACCCCTCCCCGAACCCGTACCCTAAGCCGTACCCTAACCCTAACCCTAACCCTAAGCTACCCTTGACTGCTTCTGCCTCCAGTAGATTTCCTAAGTACTAGTGTTTTAAGGAACAGGTTAAAAAGAGAATCCTAATGTGATTTCTTGATAATGGGTGTGTTCCTTATCTTCTCCTCGTGTCTAAACTCTTCTCCATGGCTGGACCCCCAAATAATATTCCTTTACGTGCTAAGGGGTATCTAGAGAGTATGATAGGTTTAGTAACTAACCTCACCCTATCGCGTACCCTAACCCTAACCCCTACCCTAACACTAACGCGTTCCCTAATCCTAACCCATACCCTAAACCGAGCCCTAACCCTAACACTAACACTAACCCTAACGCTAACCCATACCCTACGCCCTACCCGAACCCCTCCCTGAACCCGTACCCTAAGCCGTACCCTAACCCTCACCCTAACCCTAACCCTAACACTAAGCTACCCTTGACTGCTTCTGCCTCCAATAGATTTCCTAAGCACTAGTGTTTTAAGGAACAGGTTAAAAAGAGAATCCTAATAGGATTTCTTGATAATGGGTGTGTTCCTTATCTTCTCCTAGTGTCTAAACTCTTCTCCATGGCTGGACCCCCAAATAATATTCCTTTACGTGCTAAGGGGTATCTTGAGAGTGGGATAGGTTTAATAACTAACCTCACCCTATCGCGTACCCTAACCCTAACCCCTACCCTAACACTAATGCGTACCCTAATCCTAATCCGTACCCTAAACCGAGCCCTAACCCTAACACTAACCCTAACCCTAACCCTAACCCATACCCTACGCCCTACCCGAACCCCTCCCCGAACCCGTACCCTAAGCCGTACCCTAACCCTCACCCTAACCCTAACCCTAAACCTAAGCTACCCTTGAAGGCTTCTGCCTCCAATAGATTTCCTAAGCACTAGTGTTTTAAGGAACAGGTTAAAAAGAGAATCCTAATGTGATTTCTTGATAATGGGGGTGTTCCTTATTTTCTCCTCGTGTCTAAACTCTTCTCCATGGCTGGACCTCCAAATAATATTCCTTTACGTGCTAAGGGGTATCTAGAGAGTGTGATAGGTTTAATAACTACCCTCACCCTAACGCGTACCCTAACCCTAACCCCTACCCTAACCCTAACGCGTACCCTAATCCTAACCCGTACCCTAAACCGAGCCCTAACCCTAACACTAACCCTAACCCTAACTCTAACCCATACCCTACGCCCTATCCGAACCCCTCGCCGAACCCGTACCCTAAGCCATACCCTAACCCTAACCCTAACCCTAAGCTACCCTTGACTGCTTCTGCCTCCAATAGATTTCGTAAGCACTAGTGTTTTAAGGAACAGGTTAAAAAGAGAATCCTAATGTGATTTCTTGATAATGGGTGTGTTCCTTATCTTCTCCTCGTGTCCAATCTCTTCTCCATGGCTGGAACCCCAAATAATATTCCTTTACTTGCTAAGGGGTATCTAGAGAGTGGGATAGGTTTAATAACTAACCTCACCCTATCGCGTACCCTAACCCTAACCCCTACCCTAACACTAACGCGTACCCTAATCCTAACCCGTACCCTAAACCGAGCCCTAACCCTAACACTAACCCTAACCCTAACCCTAACCCATACCCTACTCCCTACACGAACCCCTACCCGAATCCGTACCCTAAGCCGTACCCTAACCCTCACCCTAACCCTAACCCTAACCCTAAGCTACCCTTGACTGCTTCTGCCTCCAATAGATTTCCTAAGCACTAGTGTTTTAAGGACCAGGTTAAAAAGAGAATCCTAAAGTGATTTCTTTATAATGGGTGTGTTCCTTATCTTCTCCTAGTGTCTAAACTCTTCTCCATGGCTAGACCCCCAAATAATATTCCTTTTCGTGCTAAGGGGTATCTAGAGAGTGGGATAGGTTTAATAACTACCCTCATCCTAATGCGTACCCTAACCCTAACACCTACCCTAACCCTAACGCGTACACTAATCCTAAAACGTACCATAAACCGAGCCCTAACGCTAACACTAGCCCTAACCCTAACCCTAACCCATACCCTACGCCCTACCCGAACCCCTCCCCGAACCCGTACCCTAAGCCGTACCCTATCCCTCACCCTAACCCTAACCCTAACCCTAAGCTACCCTTGACTGCCTCTGCCTCCAATAGATTTCCTAAGCACTAGTGTTTTAAGGAACAGGTTAAAAAGAGAATCCTAATGTGATTTCTTGATAATGGGTGTGTTCCTTATCTTCTCCTAGTGTCTAAACTCTTCTCCATGGCTGGACCCCCAAATAATATTCCTTTACGTGCTAAGGGGTATCTAGAGAGTGGGATAGGTTTAATAACTACCCTCACCCTAACGCGTACCCTAACCCTAACCCCTACCCTAACCCTAATGCGTACCCTAATCCTAACCCGTACCCTAAACCGAGCCCTAAACCTAACACTAACCCTAACCCTAACCCTAACCCATACACTACGCCCTACCAGAACCCCTCCCCGAACCCGTACCCTAAGCCATACCCTAAACCTCACGCTAACCCTAACCCTAACCGTAAGCTACCCTTGACTGCTTCTGCCTCCAATAGATTCCCTAAGCACTAGTGTTTTAAGGAACAGGTTAAAAAGAGAATCCTAATGTGATTTCTTGATAATTGGTGTGTTCCTGATCTTCTCCTCGTGTCTAAACTCTTCTCCATGGCTGGACCCCCAAATAATATTCCTTTACGTGCTAAGGGGTATCTAGAGAGTGGGATAGGTTTAATAACTAACCTCACCCTAACGCGTACCCTAACCCTAACCCCTACCCTAACACTAACGCGTACCCTAATCCTAACCCGTACCCTAAACCGAGCCCTAACCCTAACACTAACCCTAACCCTAACCCTAACCCATACCCTACTCCCTACACGAACCCCTACCCGAATCCGTACCCTAAGCCGTACCCTAACCCTCACCCTAACCCTAACCCTAACCCTAAGCTACCCTTGACTGCTTCTGCCTCCAATAGATTTCCTAAGCACTAGTGTTTTAAGGACCAGGTTAAAAAGAGAATCCTAAAGTGATTTCTTTATAATGGGTGTGTTCCTTATCTTCTCCTAGTGTCTAAACTCTTCTCCATGGCTAGACCCCCAAATAATATTCCTTTTCGTGCTAAGGGGTATCTAGAGAGTGGGATAGGTTTAATAACTACCCTCATCCTAATGCGTACCCTAACCCTAACACCTACCCTAACCCTAACGCGTACACTAATCCTAAAACGTACCATAAACCGAGCCCTAACGCTAACACTAGCCCTAACCCTAACCCTAACCCATACCCTACGCCCTACCCGAACCCCTCCCCGAACCCGTACCCTAAGCCGTACCCTATCCCTCACCCTAACCCTAACCCTAACCCTAAGCTACCCTTGACTGCCTCTGCCTCCAATAGATTTCCTAAGCACTAGTGTTTTAAGGAACAGTTTAAAAAGAGAATCATATTGTTATTTCTTGATAATGGGTGTGTTCCTTATCTTCTCCTAGGGTCTAAACTCTTCTCCATGGCTGGACCCCCAAATAATATTCCTTTACGTGCTAAGGGGTATCTAGAGAGTGTGATAGGTTTAATAACTACCCTCACCCTAACGCGTACCCTAACCCTAACACCTACCCTAACCCTAACGCGTACCCTAATCCTAACCCGTACCCTAAACCGAGCCCTAACCCTAACACGAACCCTAACCCTAACCCTAACCCATACCCTACGCCCTACCCGAAACCGTCGCCGAACCCGTACCCTAAGCCGTACCCTAACCCTCACCCTAACCCTAACCCTAACCCTAAGCTACCCTTGACTGCTTCTGCCTCCAATAGATTTCGTAAGCACTAGTGTTTTAAGGAACAGGTTAAAAAGAGAATCCTAATGTGATTTCTTGATAATGGGTGTGTTCCTTATCTTCTCCTCGTGTCTAAACTCTTCTCCATGGCTGGACCCCTAAATAATATTCCTTTACGTGCTAAGGGGTATCTAGAGAGTGGGGTAGGTTTAATAACTAACCTCACCATATCGCGTACCCTAACCCTAACCCCTACCCTAACCCTAACGCGTACCCTAATCCTAACCCGTACCCTAAACCGAGTCCTAACCCTAACACTAACCCTAACCCTAACCCTAACCCATACCCTACGCCCTACCCGAACCCCTCCCCGTACCCATACCCTAAGCCGTACCCTAACTCTCACCCTAACCCTAACCCTAACCCTAAGCTACCCTTGACTGCTTCTGCCTGCAATAGATTTCCTAAGCACTAGTGTTTTAAGGAACAGGTTAAAAAGAGAATCCTAATGTGATTTCGTGGTCATGGGTGTGTTCCTTATCTTCTCCTAGTGTCTAAACTCTTCTCCATGGCTGGACCCCCAAATAATATTCCTTTACGTGCTAAGGGGTATCTAGAGAGTGGGATAGGTTTAATAACTACCCTCACCCTAACGCGTACCCTAACCCTAACCCCTACCCTAAGCCTAATGCATACCCTAAACCTAACCCGTACCCTAAACCGAGCCCTAACCCTAACACTAACCCTAACCCTAACCCATACCCTACGCCCTACCCGAACCCCTCCCTCAACCCGTACCCTAAGCCGTACCCTAACCCTCACCCTAACCCTAACCCTAAACCTAAGCTACCCTTGACGCCTTCTGCCTCCAATAGATTTCCTAAGCACTAATATTTTAAGGAACATGTTAAAAAGAGAATCCTAATGTGATTTCTTGATAATGGGTGTGTTCCTTATCTTCTCCTAGTGTCTAAACTCTTCTCTATGGCTGGACCCCCAAATAATATTCCTTTACGTGCTAAGGGATATCTAGAGAGTGGGATAGGTTTAATAACTACCCTCACCCTAACCCCTACCCTAACCCTAACGCGTACCCTAATCCTAACCCGTACGCTGAACCGAGCCCTAACCCTAACCCTAACCCATACCATACGCCGTACCCGAACCCCTCCACGAACTCGTACCCTAAGCCGTACCCTAACCCTAACCCTAATCCTAAGCTACCCTTCACTGCTTCTGCCTCCAATAGATGTCCTAAGCACTAGTGTTTTAAGGAACAGGTTAAAAAGAGAATCCTAATGTGATTTTTTGATGATGGGTGTGTTCCTTATCTTCTCCTAGTGTCTAAACTCTTCTCCAAGGCTGGACCCCCAAATAATATTCCGTTACGTTCTAAGCTGTATCTAGAGAGTGGGATAGGTTTAATAACTACCCTAACCCTAATGCTTACCCTAACCCTCTCCCATACCCTAACCCTAACCCGTACCCTAACCCTAACACCTACCTTAATCCTAACCGATACTCTAAACCGAGCCCTTACCCTAAAAGTAACCATAACCCTAATCCATACCCTATGCCATAACCGATTCCGTACCCGAACCCGTAACCTAAGCCGTACCCTCTCCCTCACCCTAACCCTAACCCTTACCCTAAGCTACCCTTGACTGCTTCTGCCTCCAATAGATTTCCTAAGCACTAGTGTTTTAAGGAACAGGTTAAAAAGGGAATCCTAATGTGATTTCTTTAGAATGGGTGTGTTCCTTATCTTCTCCTAGTGTCTAAACTCTTCTCCATGGCGGGACCCACAAATAATATTCCTTTACGTGCTAAGGGGTATCTACAGAGTGGGATAGGTTTGATAACGACCCTAACCCTAACGCGTACACTAACCCTAACCCCTACCCTAACCCTAACGCGTACCCTAATCCTAGACCGTACCCTAAACCGAGCCCTAACTCTAAGACTAACCCTAACCCTAACCCATACCCTACGCCCTACCCGAACCCCTCCCCGAACCCGTACCCTAAGCCGTACCCTAACCCTCACCCTAACCCCAAACCTAAGCTATCCTTGACTGCTTCTGCCTCCAATAGATTTCCTAAGCACTAGTGTTTTAAGGAACACGTTAAAAAGAGAACCTTAATGTGATTTCTTGATGGGTCCCTAATCTCCAGGTTCAAGGGCATCTTCCTAAGTCAAAAACGTGCATGGGAAACCCAGAAGATGGTACACCGTGTGATCGGGAAAGGTTTCTAAAACGCACCTCATTTCTCATCTCCTTTTGCTCGGGTTCTCCATTCCAGCCCGTTTACTAGCCATCTCCCTCCTTGGAGAATCAGCACCTTTAACCTTCTGTTCCGTACAGGTTGCAATTTGTCCTGAGGATGAACGGGAAGATGGGGAACCAATGAGAGACTAGCTCTAGTGGTTGGGACAGGCACAGGTCACTATATTTTCCCATCAGGAAGAAGAATTAACCACAGCCTCAGCCTGCCCCCCAGAACCAGAAGAGGCCCTGAAGCAATCCTGCGCTTTTCCGGCCAGCTCCCAAAAAGCGACTTGAAAAATGGAGCTCAGGGGCACTACAATTCACAAACCTGCAGAGTTATAAATGACAACTCTCGTCCACAAATATATTGAGGGAAGGCAACGAAGAGGATGTGAAAGCAAGGCAGAATTGCAGGAAACAGATTTCAGGAGGTAGATTCGAATCGCCTTGAAAGCACATGAAAAGCGGCAAAACGTGGACAATGATGCCCTTGGCCAAAAAGGGCGTATGCGTTTTTTCCTGAATATATTCAGGAAAAAACGCATACGTCCTTTCTGGCCAACCAAGCAACCTGTAAAGGTAAATCAGCGCTCCAAAGAAGTCTGGCTTCCCAGCGGGCAAAAGGGCCATGCAGAAAAAAGTGTCAAAACCAGAAATGCAGGAGCGGCCATGGAGAAATGGGAGACTTGCTACGCTGATGGGCGGGATGTAAATTGCCAACAGCCACTCTGGAGAAGTGTACGGTGTGTGCTGAAACATCTAAAAAACACAGCTTGGAGCACATAGGGCACTTACACTCATGGGCGTATAAATTGGGAAAACTAAAAATCAGCAAGACACAGGCACCCCAAAGTTTAGGGCTGCTCTGTTGACAAGAACCCCCACTTCTTTACACCTTAAATATCCCAGGAAAGAGAAAAATGGATAAAGAAGTTGGGGTCCTCATGTACAATGGAATATCACTCAGCCATGAAATTAACGTCATAAGGCTAGTAGCAGCACGATGAGTGGATTTAGGTACGACGATTCTAAGTGAAATAAGTCACACAGAAAAAGACACTTATCATAAGATAGCACTTATAGAGGGAATGTAAAAACCGCTACAGTTGAAGTGAATTACAAAACAGAACATAGTCACAGGTTTAGAAAACACACTATTGCTGCTGAACGGGAAAGGTGAGGTGGGGTGATGCATAAAACAAGGGTTTCGAATTAGCTCCGATACCGTTCCATAAACCCAATATGTAATAGACAAGACCTACTCCTTGCTCAGTGAACTGGACTCAACACCCCCTATTCACCGCACAAGAATATATCTGACTAGTAAGAATCTTCAAACCTATGTATTGATATCTCTCTGTAAGTGAGTCAAGGGGGTGTAAAGCGGCATAAACACAGCCGTGAAAAGCAGCTAAACCCCATTATAAAAATAAATTACTTTTCAAAACCAGTGAAACAAAGACAGTGAAAGAGAGAGAAATTCTTACAAAATTCGTTCAGGGGCTGTGATGCAACCTGGATTGACCATACCCAGACCCACAGCAGATTGAGACATAAGGGTGGACACTCTTGGGGCTGAGAGTTTTGGTGAGGTTGGGTGAGGCAACGCAGACCCTTTAAAGTAATACTGCATGGTACCCATCCCATGGGTCCCAAATCTCCAGGTTCAAGGGCATCGTCCTACGTCGAAAACAGGCATGAGAATCCCAGAAGATGGTACACCGTGTGATCGGGAAAGGTTTCTAAACCGCACCTCATTTCTCATCTCCTTGTGCTCAGGTTCGCCATTCCAGCCACTTTACTAGCCATCTCCCTCCTGGGAGAATCAGCACCTTTAACCTCCTGTTCCGTACAGGTTGCAATTTATCCTGAGGATGAACGGGAAGAGGGGGAACCAAAGAGAGACTAGCTCTAGTTGTTGGGACAGGCACAGGTCACTCTATTTTCCCATCAGGAAGAAGAATTAAGCACAAGCTCAGCCTGCCCCCCAGAACCAGAAGAGGGCCTGAAGCAATCCTGCGCTTTTGCGGCCAGCTCCCAAAAAAGCGAGTTGAAAAATGGAGCTCAGGGGCACTGCAATTCACAAACCTGCAGAGTTTTAAATGATACCTCTCGTCCACAAATATATTAAGGGAAGGCAACGAAGAGGCTTTGAAAGCAAGGCAGAATTGCAGGAAACAGATTTCAGGAGGTAGATTCGAATCGCCTTGAAAGCACATGAAAAGCGGCAAAACGTGGACAATGATGCCCTTGGCCAAAAAGGGCGTATGCGTTTTTTCCTGAATATATTCAGGAAAAAACGCATACGCCCTTTTTGGCCAACCAAGCCACCTGGAAAGGAAAATCAACGCTACAA
>NW_026645835.1:0-57694 GCF_949987535.1 Balaenoptera acutorostrata | reverse complement strand
CCAGAATTCTTATCATCACCATGTTCCATGACCATGTCATCACAATTCTCCATGGCCCTTCGCATCACAATGCTCCAGAATTCTTGTCATCACAAAGTTCCATGACAGTGTCATCACAATGCACCATGGGCTTTGTCATCACCATGCTCCAGAATTCTTGTCATCACAATGTTCCATGACAGTGTCATCACAATGCTCCAGAATTCTTGTCATCACCATGTTCCATGACAAAGTCATCACAATTCTCCATGGCCCTTCTCATCACAATGCTCCAGAATTCTTGTCATCACAATGTTCCATGACCGTGTCATCACAATGCTCCATGGCCCTTTTCATCACAATGCTCCAGATTGCTTGT
The DNA here is from genome assembly GCF_949987535.1 of Balaenoptera acutorostrata. Taxonomy (NCBI): domain Eukaryota; kingdom Metazoa; phylum Chordata; class Mammalia; order Artiodactyla; family Balaenopteridae; genus Balaenoptera; species Balaenoptera acutorostrata. The sequence continues at coordinate 57,336 of NW_026645835.1, read as the reverse complement.
CATCACAATGTTCCATGACCGTGTCATCACAATGCACCATGGCCCTTGTCATCACAATGCTCCATAATTCTTGTCATCACAATGTTCCATGACCGTGTCATTAAAATGCTCCAGAATTCTTGTCATCACAATGTTCCATGACCGTGTCATCACAATGCTCCATGGCCCTTTTCATCACAATGCTCCAGATTGCTTGTCATCACAATGTTCCATTACCGTGTCATCACAATGCTCCATGGCCCTTGTCATCACAATGCTCCAGAATTCTTGTCATCACAATGTTCCATGACCATGTCATCACAATGCTTCATGGCCCTTGTCATCACAATGCTCCAGAATTCTTGTCATCACAGTGTTCCATGACCGTGTCATCACAATGCTCCATAATTCTTGTCATCACAATGTTCCATGACCGTGTCATCACAATGCTCCAGAATTCTTGTCATCACAATATTCCAGGACCATGTCACCACAATGCTCCATGGCCCTTGTCATCACAATGCTCCAGAATTCTTGTCATCACAATGTTCCATGACCGTGTCACCACAATGCTCCACAATTCTTGTCATCACAATGTTCCATGACCGTGTCATCACAATGCTACATGACACTGGTCATCACAGTTCTCCATGACCTTTGCCATCACAATGCTCTATATAGTTTTTCATGACAATTCTAAGTGACCACTTTAATCAATTTGCTTGCTGACCATTTTCATCACATTTCTCTATTGTCATTACAATTCCCCATGACCCCTTTCTTCACAATGCTCCATGATGCCTGTCATCACAATGCTCAATGGCTTTTGTTATCACAATGCTCCAGGAACAGTTTCATCACAATACTCCATCCCCCTTGTCATCATGGTGCACAATGAAACCTCTCATTACAATGCTCCGTGACACTTGTCATCACAATGCTCCATGGCCCTTGTCATCACAATGCTCCACAATTCTTGTCATCACCATGTTCCATGACCATGTCATCACAAATCTCCATGGCCCTTTTCATCACAATGCTCCAGATTGCTTGTCATCACAAAGTTCCATGACCGTGTCATCACAATGCACCATGGGCTTTGTCATCACCATGCTCCAGAATTCTTGTCATCACAATGTTCCATGACCGTGTCATCACAATGCTCCAGAATACTTGTCATCACCATGTTCCATGACAATCTCATCACAATTCTCCATGGCCTTTCTCATCACAATGCTCCAGAATTCTTGTCATCACAATGTTCCATGACCGTGTCATCACAATGCTCCATGGCCCTTTTCATCACAATGCTCCAGATTGCTTGTCATCACAATGTTCCATGACCGTGTCATCACAATGCACCATGGCCCTTGTCATCACAATGCTCCATAATTCTTGTCATCACAATGTTCCATGACCGTGTCATCACAATGCTCCAGAATTCTTGTCATCACAATGTTCCATGACGGTGTCATCACAATGCTCCATGGCCCTTTTCATCAAAATGCTCCAGATTGCTTGTCATCACAAAGTTCCATGACCGTGTCATCACAATGAACCACGGCCTTTGTCATCACAATGCTCCAGAATTCTTGTCATCACAATGTTCCATGACCATGTCATCACAATGCTCCATGGCCCTTGTCATCACAATTCTCCAGAATACTTGTCATCTCAATGTTCCATGACCGTGTCATCACAATGCTCCATGGCCCTTGTCATCACAATGCTCCAGAATTCTTGTCATCACAATGTTCCATGACCGTGTCATCACAATGCTCCAGAATTCTTGTCATCACAATGTTCCATGACCGTGTCATCACAATGCTCCATAATTCTTGTCATCACAATGTTCCATGACCGTGTCACCACAATCCTCCACAATTCTTGTCATCACAATGTTCCATGACCGTGTCATCACAATGCTACATGACACTGGTCATCACAGTTCTCCATGACCTTTGCCATCACAATGCTCTATATAGTTTTTCATGACAATTCTAAATGAGCACTTTAATCAATTTCCTTGCTGATCATTTTCATCACATTTCTCTATTGTCATTACAATTGCCCATGACCCCTTTCTTCACAATGCGCCATGATGCCTGTCATCACAATGCTCAATGGCTTTTGTTATCACAATGCTCCAGGACCAGTTTCATCACAATACTCCATCCCCCTTGTCATCACGGTGCACAATGAAAAGTTTGATTACAATGCTCCATATCACATGTCATCACAATGCTCCAGAATTCTTGTCATCACAATGTTCCATGACCGTGTCATCACAATGCTCCATGGCCCTTGTCATCACAATGCTCCAGAATTCTTGTCATCACAATGTTCCATGACCGTGTCATCCCAATGCTCCATAATTCTTGTCATCACAATGTTCCATGACCGTGTCATCACAATGCTCCATAATTCTTGTCATCACAATGTTCCATGACCGTGTCACCACAATGCTCCATGGCCCTTGTCATCACAATGCTCCAGAATTCTTGTCATCACAATGTTCCATGACCGTGTCATCACAATGCTCCATGGCCCTTGTCATCACAATGCTCCAGAATTCTTGTCATCACCATGTTCCATGACCATGTCATCACAATTCTCCATGGCCCTTCGCATCACAATGCTCCAGAATTCTTGTCATCACAATGTTCCATGACAGTGTCATCACAATGCTCCATGGCCCTTTTCATCACAATGCTCCAGATTGCTTGTCATCACAAAGTTCCATAACCGTGTCATCACAATGCACCATGGCCTTTGTCATCACCATGCTCCAGAATTCTTGTCATCACAATGTTCCATGACCGTGTCATCAAAATGCTCCATGGCCCTTGTCATCACAATGCTCCAGATTGCTTGTCATCACAATGTTCCATGACCGTGTCTTCACAATGCACCATGGCCCTTGTCATCACAATGCTCCATAATTCTTGTCATCACAATGTTCCATGACCGTGTCATTAAAATGCTCCAGAATTCTTGTCATCACAATGTTCCATGACCATGTCATCACAATGCTCCAGCCCTTGTCATCACAATTCTCCAGAATTCTTGTCATCACAATGTTCCATGACCGTGTCATCACAATGCTCCATGGCCCTTGTCATCACAATGCTCCAGAATTCTTGTCATCACAATGTTCCATGACCGTGTCATCACAATGCACCATGGCCCTTGTCATCACAATGCTCCAGAATTCTTGTCATCACAATGTTCCATGACCGTGTCATCACAATGCTCCATGGCCCTTGTCATCACAATGCTCCAGAATTCTTGTCATCACAATGTTCCATGACCGTGTCATCCCAATGCTCCATAATTCTTGTCATCACAATGTTCCATGACCGTGTCATCACAATGCTCCATAATTCTTGTCATCACAATGTTCCATGACCGTGTCACCCCAATGCTCCATGGCCCTTGTCATCACAATGCTCCAGAATTCTTGTCATCACAATGTTCCGTGACCGTGTCATCACAATGCTCCAGAATTCTTGTCATCACAATGTTCCATGACCGTGTCATCACAATGCTCCAGAATTCTTGTCATCACAATGTTCCATGACCGTGTCATCACAATGCTCCAGAATTCTTGTCATCACAATGTTCCATGACCGTGTCATCACAATGCTCCACAATTCTTGTCATCACAATGTTCCATGACCGTGTCATCACAATGCTACATGACACTGGTCATCACAGTTCTCCATGACCTTTGCCATCACAATGCTCTATATAGTTTTTCATGACAATTCTAAATGACCACTTTAATCAATTTGCTTGCTGACCATTTTCATCACATTTCTCTATTGTCATTACAATTCCCCATGACCCCTTTCTTCACAATGCTCCATGATGCCTGTCATCACAATGCTCAATGGCTTTTGTTATCACAATGCTCCAGGACCAGTTTCATCACAATACTCCATCCCCCTTGTCATCATGGTGCACAATGAAACCTCTCATTACAATGCTCCGTGACACTTGTCATCACAATGCTCCATGGCCCTTGTCATCACAATGCTCCAGAATTCTTGCCATCACCATGTTCCATGACCATGTCATCACAATTCTCCATGGCCCTTCGCATCACAATGCTCCAGAATTCTTGTCATCACAAAGTTCCATGACCGTGTCATCACAATGCACCATGGGCTTTGTCATCACCATGCTCCAGAATTCTTGTCATCACAATGTTCCATGACAGTGTCATCACAATGCTCCAGAATTCTTGTCATCACCATGTTCCATGACAAAGTCATCACAATTCTCCATGGCCCTTCTCATCACAATGCTCCAGAATTCTTGTCATCACAATGTTCCATGACCGTGTCATCACAATGCTCCATGGCCCTTTTCATCACAATGCTCCAGATTGCTTGTCATCACAATGTTCCATGACCGTGTCATCACAATGCACCATGGCCCTTGTCATCACAATGCTCCATAATTCTTGTCATCACAATGTTCCATGACCGTGTCATTAAAATGCTCCAGAATTCTTGTCATCACAATGTTCCATGACCGTGTCATCACAATGCTCCAGAATACTTGTCATCACCATGTTCCATGACAATGTCATCACAATTCTCCATGGCCTTTCTCATCACAATGCTCCAGAATTCTTGTCATCACAATGTTCCATGACCGTGTCATCACAATGCTCCAGAATTCTTGTCATCACAATGTTCCATGACCGTGTCATCACAATGCTCCATGGCCCTTGTCATCACAATGCTCCAGAATTCTTGTCATCACAATGTTCCATGACCGTGTCATCACAATGCTCCATGGCCCTTGTCATCACAATGCTCCAGAATTCTTGTCATCACAATGTTCCATGACCGTGTCATCACAATGCTCCATGGCCCTTGTCATCACAATGCTCCAGAATTCTTGTCATTACAATGTTCCATGACCGTGTCATCACAATGCTCCATAATTCTTGTCATCACAATGTTCCATTACTGTGTCATCACAATGCTCCATAATTCTTGTCATCACAATGTTCCATGACCGTGTCATCACAATGCTCCATGACCCTTGTCATCACAATGCTCCAGAATTCTTGTCATCACAATGTTCCATGACCGTGTCATCACAATGCTCCATGGCCCTTGTCATCACAATGCTCCAGAATTCTTGTCATCACAATGTTCCATGACCGTGTCATCACAATGCTCCATGGCCCTTGTCATCACAATGCTCCAGAATTCTTGTCATCACAATGTTCCATGACCGTGTCATCACAATGCTCCATGGCCCTTGTCATCACAATGCTCCAGAATTCTTGTCATTACAATGTTCCATGACCGTGTCATCACAATGCTCCATAATTCTTGTCATCACAATGTTCCATTACTGTGTCATCACAATGCTCCATAATTCTTGTCATCACAATGTTCCATGACCGTGTCATCACAATGCTCCATGGCCCTTGTCATCACAATGCTCCAGAATTCTTGTCATCACAATGTTCCATGACCGTGTCATCACAATGCTCCATGGCCCTTGTCATCACAATGCTCCAGAATTCTTGTCATCACAATGTTCCATGACCGTGTCATCACAATGCTCCATGGCCCTTGTCATCACAATGCTCCAGAATTCTTGTCATCACAATGTTCCATGACCGTGTCATCACAATGCTCAATAATTCTTGTCATCACAATGTTCCATGACCGTGTCATCACAATGCTCCATAATTCTTGTCATCACAATGTTCTATGACCGTGTCACCACAATGCTCCATGGCCCTTGTCATCACAATGCTCCAGAATTCTTGTCATCACAATGTTCCATGACCGTGTCATCACAATGCTCCATGGCCCTTGTCATCACAATTCTCCAGAATTCTTGTCATCACAATGTTCCATGACCGTGTCATCACAATGCTCCATGGCCCTTGTCATCACAATGCTCCAGAATTCTTGTCATCACAATGTTCCATGACCGTGTCATCACAATGCCTCAGAATTCTTGTCATCACAATGTTCCATGACCGTGTCATCACAATGCTCCATAATTCTTGTCATCACAATGTTCCATGACCGTGTCACCACAATGCTCCACAATTCTTGTCATCACAATGTTCCATGACCGTGTCATCACAATGCTACATGACACTGGTCATCACAGTTCTCCATGACCTTTGCCATCACAATGCTCTATATAGTTTTTCATGACAATTCTAAGTGACCACTTTAATCAATTTGCTTGCTGACCATTTTCATCACATTTCTCTATTGTCATTACAATTCCCCATGACCCCTTTCTTCACAATGCTCCATGATGCCTGTCATCACAATGCTCAATGGCTTTTGTTATCACAATGCTCCAGGAACAGTTTCATCACAATACTCCATCCCCCTTGTCATCATGGTGCACAATGAAACCTCTCATTACAATGCTCCGTGACACTTGTCATCACAATGCTCCATGGCCCTTGTCATCACAATGCTCCAGAATTCTTGTCATCACCATGTTCCATGACCATGTCATCACAAATCTCCATGGCCCTTTTCATCACAATGCTCCAGATTGCTTGTCATCACAAAGTTCCATGACCGTGTCATCACAATGCACCATGGGCTTTGTCATCACCATGCTCCAGAATTCTTGTCATCACAATGTTCCATGACCGTGTCATCACAATGCTCCAGAATACTTGTCATCACCATGTTCCATGACAATGTCATCACAATTCTCCATGGCCTTTCTCATCACAATGCTCCAGAATTCTTGTCATCACAATGTTCCATGACCGTGTCATCACAATGCTCCATGGCCCTTTTCATCACAATGCTCCAGATTGCTTGTCATCACAAAGTTCCATGACCGTGTCATCACAATGCACCATGGCCCTTGTCATCACAATGCTCCATAATTCTTGTCATCACAATGTTCCATGACCGTGTCATCACAATGCTCCAGAATTCTTGTCATCACAATGTTCCATGACGGTGTCATCACAATGCTCCATGGCCCTTTTCATCAAAATGCTCCAGATTGCTTGTCATCACAAAGTTCCATGACCGTGTCATCACAATGAACCACGGCCTTTGTCATCACAATGCTCCAGAATTCTTGTCATCACAATGTTCCATGACCATGTCATCACAATGCTCCATGGCCCTTGTCATCACAATTCTCCAGAATACTTGTCATCTCAATGTTCCATGACCGTGTCATCACAATGCTCCATGGCCCTTGTCATCACAATGCTCCAGAATTCTTGTCATCACAATGTTCCATGACCGTGTCATCACAATGCTCCAGAATTCTTGTCATCACAATGTTCCATGACCGTGTCATCACAATGCTCCATAATTCTTGTCATCACAATGTTCCATGACCGTGTCACCACAATCCTCCACAATTCTTGTCATCACAATGTTCCATGACCGTGTCATCACAATGCTACATGACACTGGTCATCACAGTTCTCCATGACCTTTGCCATCACAATGCTCTATATAGTTTTTCATGACAATTCTAAATGAGCACTTTAATCAATTTCCTTGCTGATCATTTTCATCACATTTCTCTATTGTCATTACAATTCCCCATGACCCCTTTCTTCACAATGCGCCATGATGCCTGTCATCACAATGCTCAATGGCTTTTGTTATCACAATGCTCCAGGACCAGTTTCATCACAATACTCCATCCCCCTTGTCATCACGGTGCACAATGAAAAGTTTGATTACAATGCTCCATATCACATGTCATCACAATGCTCCAGAATTCTTGTCATCACAATGTTCCATGACCGTGTCATCACAATGCTCCATGGCCCTTGTCATCACAATGCTCCAGAATTCTTGTCATCACAATGTTCCATGACCGTGTCATCCCAATGCTCCATAATTCTTGTCATCACAATGTTCCATGACCGTGTCATCACAATGCTCCATAATTCTTGTCATCACAATGTTCCATGACCGTGTCACCACAATGCTCCATGGCCCTTGTCATCACAATGCTCCAGAATTCTTGTCATCACAATGTTCCATGACCGTGTCATCACAATGCTCCATGGCCCTTGTCATCACAATGCTCCAGAATTCTTGTCATCACCATGTTCCATGACCATGTCATCACAATTCTCCATGGCCCTTCGCATCACAATGCTCCAGAATTCTTGTCATCACAATGTTCCATGACCGTGTCATCACAATGCTCCATGGCCCTTTTCATCACAATGCTCCAGATTGCTTGTCATCACAAAGTTCCATAACCGTGTCATCACAATGCACCATGGCCTTTGTCATCACCATGCTCCAGAATTCTTGTCATCACAATGTTCCATGACCGTGTCATCAAAATGCTCCATGGCCCTTGTCATCACAATGCTCCAGATTGCTTGTCATCACAATGTTCCATGACCGTGTCTTCACAATGCACCATGGCCCTTGTCATCACAATGCTCCATAATTCTTGTCATCACAATGTTCCATGACCGTGTCATTAAAATGCTCCAGAATTCTTGTCATCACAATGTTCCATGACCATGTCATCACAATGCTCCAGCCCTTGTCATCACAATTCTCCAGAATTCTTGTCATCACAATGTTCCATGACCGTGTCATCACAATGCTCCATGGCCCTTGTCATCACAATGCTCCAGAATTCTTGTCATCACAATGTTCCATGACCGTGTCATCACAATGCACCATGGCCCTTGTCATCACAATGCTCCAGAATTCTTGTCATCACAATGTTCTATGACCGTGTCATCACAATGCTCCATGGCCCTTGTCATCACAATGCTCCAGAATTCTTGTCATCACAATGTTCCATGACCGTGTCATCCCAATGCTCCATAATTCTTGTCATCACAATGTTCCATGACCGTGTCATCACAATGCTCCATAATTCTTGTCATCACAATGTTCCATGACCGTGTCACCACAATGCTCCATGGCCCTTGTCATCACAATGCTCCAGAATTCTTGTCATCACAATGTTCCGTGACCGTGTCATCACAATGCTCCAGAATTCTTGTCATCACAATGTTCCATGACCGTGTCATCACAATGCTCCAGAATTCTTGTCATCACAATGTTCCATGACCGTGTCATCACAATGCTCCAGAATTCTTGTCATCACAATGTTCCATGACCGTGTCATCACAATGCTCCACAATTCTTGTCATCACAATGTTCCATGACCGTGTCATCACAATGCTACATGACACTGGTCATCACAGTTCTCCATGACCTTTGCCATCACAATGCTCTATATAGTTTTTCATGACAATTCTAAATGACCACTTTAATCAATTTGCTTGCTGACCATTTTCATCACATTTCTCTATTGTCATTACAATTCCCCATGACCCCTTTCTTCACAATGCTCCATGATGCCTGTCATCACAATGCTCAATGGCTTTTGTTATCACAATGCTCCAGGACCAGTTTCATCACAATACTCCATCCCCCTTGTCATCATGGTGCACAATGAAACCTCTCATTACAATGCTCCGTGACACTTGTCATCACAATGCTCCATGGCCCTTGTCATCACAATGCTCCAGAATTCTTGCCATCACCATGTTCCATGACCATGTCATCACAATTCTCCATGGCCCTTCGCATCACAATGCTCCAGAATTCTTGTCATCACAAAGTTCCATGACCGTGTCATCACAATGCACCATGGGCTTTGTCATCACCATGCTCCAGAATTCTTGTCATCACAATGTTCCATGACAGTGTCATCACAATGCTCCAGAATTCTTGTCATCACCATGTTCCATGACAAAGTCATCACAATTCTCCATGGCCCTTCTCATCACAATGCTCCAGAATTCTTGTCATCACAATGTTCCATGACCGTGTCATCACAATGCTCCATGGCCCTTTTCATCACAATGCTCCAGATTGCTTGTCATCACAATGTTCCATGACCGTGTCATCACAATGCACCATGGCCCTTGTCATCACAATGCTCCATAATTCTTGTCATCACAATGTTCCATGACCGTGTCATTAAAATGCTCCAGAATTCTTGTCATCACAATGTTCCATGACCATGTCATCACAATGCTCCATGGCCCTTGTCATCACAATGCTCCAGAATTCTTGTCATCACAATGTTCCATTACCGTGTCATCACAATGCTCCATGGCCCTTGTCATCACAATGCTCCAGAATTCTTGTCATCACAATGTTCCATGACCATGTCATCACAATGCTTCATGGCCCTTGTCATCACAATGCTCCAGAATTCTTGTCATCACAGTGTTCCATGACCGTGTCATCACAATGCTCCAGAATTCTTGTCATCACAATGTTCCATGACCATGTCATCACAATGCTTCATGGCCCTTGTCATCACAATGCTCCAGAATTCTTGTCATCACAGTGTTCCATGACCGTGTCATCACAATGCTCCATAATTCTTGTCATCACAATGTTCCATGACCGTGTCATCACAATGCTCCAGAATTCTTGTCATCACAATATTCCAGGACCATGTCACCACAATGCTCCATGGCCCTTGTCATCACAATGCTCCAGAATTCTTGTCATCACAATGTTCCATGACCATGTCATCACAATGCTCCATGGCCCTTCTCATCACAATGCTCCAGAATTCTTTTCATCACAATGTTCCATGACCGTGTCATCACAATGCTCCATGGCCCTTGTCATCACAATGCTCCAGATATCTTGTCATCACAATGTTCCATGACCGTGTCATCACAATGCTCCATAATTCTTGTCATCAAAATGTTCCATGACCGTGACATCACAATGCTCCAGAATTCTTGTCATCACAATGTTCCATGACCGTGTCATCACAATGCTGCATGGCCCTTGTCATCACAATGCTCCAGCATTCTTGTCATCACAATGTTCCATTACTGTGTCATCACAATGCTCCATGGCCCTGGTCATCACAATGCTTCAGATTGCTTGTCATCACAAAGTTCCATGACTGTGTCATCACAATGCACCATGGCCCTTGTCATCACAATGCTCCAGAATTCTTGTCATCACAATGTTCCATGACCGTGTCATCACAATGCTCCATGGCCATTTTCATCCCAATGCTCCAGAATTCTTGTCATCACAATGTTCCATGACCGTGTCATCACAATGCTCCATAATTCTTGTCATCACAATGTTCCATTACTGTGTCATCACAATGCTCCATAATTCTTGTCATCACAATGTTCCATGACCGTGTCATCACAATGCTCCATGGCCCTTGTCATCACAATGCTCCAGAATTCTTGTCATCACAATGTTCCATGACCGTGTCATCACAATGCTCCATGGCCCTTGTCATCACAATGCTCCAGAATTCTTGTCATCACAATGTTCCATGACCGTGTCATCACAATGCTCCATGGCCCTTGTCATCACAATGCTCCAGAATTCTTGTCATCACAATGTTCCATGACCGTGTCATCACAATGCTCCATAATTCTTGTCATCACAATGTTCCATGACCGTGTCATCACAATGCTCCATAATTCTTGTCATCACAATGTTCCATGACCGTGTCACCACAATGCTCCATGGCCCTTGTCATCACAATTCTCCAGAATTCTTGTCATCACAATGTTCCATGACCGTGTCATCACAATGCTCCATGGCCCTTGTCATCACAATGCTCCAGAATTCTTGTCATCACAATGTTCCATGACCGTGTCATCACAATGCTCCAGAATTCTTGTCATCACAATGTTCCATGACCGTGTCATCACAATGCTCCAGAATTCTTGTCATCACAATGTTCCATGACCGTGTCATCACAATGCTCCAGAATTCTTGTCATCACAATGTTCCATGACCGTGTCATCACAATGCTCCAGAATTCTTGTCATCACAATGTTCCATGACCGTGTCATCACAATGCTACATGACACTGGTCATCACAGTTCTCCATGACCTTTGCCATCACAATGCTCTATATAGTTTTTCATGACAATTCTAAATGACCACTTTAATCAATTTGCTTGCTGACCATTTTCATCACATTTCTCTATTGTCATTACAATTCCCCATGACCCCTTTCTTCACAATGCTCCATGATGCCTGTCATCACAATGCTCAATGGCTTTTGTTATCACAATGCTCCAGGACCAGTTTCATCACAATACTCCATCCCCCTTGTCATCATGGTGCACAATGAAACCTCTCATTACAATGCTCCGTGACACTTGTCATCACAATGCTCCATGGCCCTTGTCATCACAATGCTCCAGAATTCTTGTCATCACCATGTTCCATGACCATGTCATCACAATTCTCCATGGCCCTTCGCATCACAATGCTCCAGAATTCTTGTCATCACAAAGTTCCATGACCGTGTCATCACAATGCACCATGGGCTTTGTCATCACCATGCTCCAGAATTCTTGTCATCACAATGTTCCATGACAGTGTCATCACAATGCTCCAGAATTCTTGTCATCACCATGTTCCATGACAAAGTCATCACAATTCTCCATGGCCCTTCTCATCACAATGCTCCAGAATTCTTGTCATCACAATGTTCCATGACCGTGTCATCACAATGCTCCATGGCCCTTTTCATCACAATGCTCCAGATTGCTTGTCATCACAATGTTCCATGACCGTGTCATCACAATGCACCATGGCCCTTGTCATCACAATGCTCCATAATTCTTGTCATCACAATGTTCCATGACCGTGTCATTAAAATGCTCCAGAATTCTTGTCATCACAATGTTCCATGACCGTGTCATCACAATGCTCCATGGCCCTTTTCATCACAATGCTCCAGATTGCTTGTCATCACAATGTTCCATTACTGTGTCATCACAATGCTCCATGGCCCTTGTCATCACAATGCTCCAGAATTCTTGTCATCACAATGTTCCATGACCATGTCATCACAATGCTTCATGGCCCTTGTCATCACAATGCTCCAGAATTCTTGTCATCACAGTGTTCCATGACCGTGTCATCACAATGCTCCATAATTCTTGTCATCACAATGTTCCATGACCGTGTCATCACAATGCTCCAGAATTCTTGTCATCACAATATTCCAGGACCATGTCACCACAATGCTCCATGGCCCTTGTCATCACAATGCTCCAGAATTCTTGTCATCACAATGTTCCATGACCATGTCATCACAATGCTCCATGGCCCTTCTCATCACAATGCTCCAGAATTCTTTTCATCACAATGTTCCATGACCGTGTCATCACAATGCTCCATGGCCCTTGTCATCACAATGCTCCAGATATCTTGTCATCACAATGTTCCATGACCGTGTCATCACAATGCTCCATAATTCTTGTCATCAAAATGTTCCATGACCGTGACATCACAATGCTCCAGAATTCTTGTCATCACAATGTTCCATGACCGTGTCATCACAATGCTGCATGGCCCTTGTCATCACAATGCTCCAGCATTCTTGTCATCACAATGTTCCATTACTGTGTCATCACAATGCTCCATGGCCCTGGTCATCACAATGCTTCAGATTGCTTGTCATCACAAAGTTCCATGACTGTGTCATCACAATGCACCATGGCCCTTGTCATCACAATGCTCCAGAATTCTTGTCATCACAATGTTCCATGACCGTGTCATCACAATGCTCCATGGCCATTTTCATCCCAATGCTCCAGAATTCTTGTCATCACAATGTTCCATGACCGTGTCATCACAATGCTCCATAATTCTTATCATCACAATGTTCCATTACTGTGTCATCACAATGCTCCATAATTCTTGTCATCACAATGTTCCATGACCGTGTCATCACAATGCTCCATGGCCCTTGTCATCACAATGCTCCAGAATTCTTGTCATCACAATGTTCCATGACCGTGTCATCACAATGCTCCATGGCCCTTGTCATCACAATGCTCCAGAATTCTTGTCATCACAATGTTCCATGACCGTGTCATCACAATGCTCCATGGCCCTTGTCATCACAATGCTCCAGAATTCTTGTCATCACAATGTTCCATGACCGTGTCATCACAATGCTCAATAATTCTTGTCATCACAATGTTCCATGACCGTGTCATCACAATGCTCCATAATTCTTGTCATCACAATGTTCTATGACCGTGTCACCACAATGCTCCATGGCCCTTGTCATCACAATGCTCCAGAATTCTTGTCATCACAATGTTCCATGACCGTGTCATCACAATGCTCCATGGCCCTTGTCATCACAATGCTCCAGAATTCTTGTCATCACAATGTTCCATGACCGTGTCATCACAATGCTCCATGGCCCTTGTCATCACAATGCTCCAGAATTCTTGTCATCACAATGTTCCATGACCGTGTCATCACAATGCCTCAGAATTCTTGTCATCACAATGTTCCATGACCGTGTCATCACAATGCTCCATAATTCTTGTCATCACAATGTTCTATGACCGTGTCACCACAATGCTCCATGGCCCTTGTCATCACAATGCTCCAGAATTCTTGTCATCACAATGTTCCATGACCGTGTCATCACAATGCTCCATGGCCCTTGTCATCACAATTCTCCAGAATTCTTGTCATCACAATGTTCCATGACCGTGTCATCACAATGCTCCATGGCCCTTGTCATCACAATGCTCCAGAATTCTTGTCATCACAATGTTCCATGACCGTGTCATCACAATGCCTCAGAATTCTTGTCATCACAATGTTCCATGACCGTGTCATCACAATGCTCCATAATTCTTGTCATCACAATGTTCCATGACCGTGTCACCACAATGCTCCACAATTCTTGTCATCACAATGTTCCATGACCGTGTCATCACAATGCTACATGACACTGGTCATCACAGTTCTCCATGACCTTTGCCATCACAATGCTCTATATAGTTTTTCATGACAATTCTAAGTGACCACTTTAATCAATTTGCTTGCTGACCATTTTCATCACATTTCTCTATTGTCATTACAATTCCCCATGACCCCTTTCTTCACAATGCTCCATGATGCCTGTCATCACAATGCTCAATGGCTTTTGTTATCACAATGCTCCAGGAACAGTTTCATCACAATACTCCATCCCCCTTGTCATCATGGTGCACAATGAAACCTCTCATTACAATGCTCCGTGACACTTGTCATCACAATGCTCCATGGCCCTTGTCATCACAATGCTCCAGAATTCTTGTCATCACCATGTTCCATGACCATGTCATCACAAATCTCCATGGCCCTTTTCATCACAATGCTCCAGATTGCTTGTCATCACAAAGTTCCATGACCGTGTCATCACAATGCACCATGGGCTTTGTCATCACCATGCTCCAGAATTCTTGTCATCACAATGTTCCATGACCGTGTCATCACAATGCTCCAGAATACTTGTCATCACCATGTTCCATGACAATGTCATCACAATTCTCCATGGCCTTTCTCATCACAATGCTCCAGAATTCTTGTCATCACAATGTTCCATGACCGTGTCATCACAATGCTCCATGGCCCTTGTCATCACAATTCTCCAGAATTCTTGTCATCACAATGTTCCATGACCGTGTCATCACAATGCTCCATGGCCCTTGTCATCACAATGCTCCAGAATTCTTGTCATCACAATGTTCCATGACCGTGTCATCACAATGCTCCATGGCCCTTGTCATCACAATGCTCCAGAATTCTTGTCATCACAATGTTCCATGAACGTGTCATCACAATTCTCCATGGCCCTTGTCATCACAATGCTCCAGAATTCTTGTCATCACAATGTTCCATGACCGTGTCATCACAATGCTCCATAATTCTTGTCATCACAATGTTCCATTACGATGTCATCACAATGCTCCATAATTCTTGTCATCACAATGTTCCATGACCGTGTCATCACAATGCTCCACAATTCTTGTCATCACAATGTTCCATAAACGTGTCATCACAATGCTCCATGGCCCTTGTCATCACAATGCTCCAGAATTCTTGTCATCACAATGATCCATGACCGTGTCATCACAATGCTCCAGAATTCTTGTCATCACAATGTTCCATGACCGTGTCATCACAATGCTCCAGAATTCTTGTCATCACAATGTTCCATGACCGTGTCATCACAATGCTCCATAATTCTTGTCATCACAATGTTCCATGACCGTGTCACCACAATCCTCCACAATTCTTGTCATCACAATGTTCCATGACCGTGTCATCACAATGCTACATGACACTGGTCATCACAGTTCTCCATGACCTTTGCCATCACAATGCTCTATATAGTTTTTCATGACAATTCTAAATGAGCACTTTAATCAATTTCCTTGCTGACCATTTTCATCACATTTCTCTATTGTCATTACAATTCCCCATGACCGCTTTCTTCACAATGCGCCATGATGCCTGTCATCACAATGCTCAATGGCTTTTGTTATCACAATGCTCCAGGACCAGTTTCATCACAATACTCCATCCCCCTTGTCATCACGGTGCACAATGAAACCTCTCATTACAATGCTCCGTGACACTTGTCATCACAATGCTCCCTGGCCCTTGTCATCACAATGATCCAGAATTCTTGTCATCACCATGTTCCATGACCATGTCATCACAATTCTCCATGGCCCTTCGCATCACAATGCTCCAGAATTCTTGTCATCACAATGTTCCATGACCGTGTCATCACAATGCTCCATGGCCCTTTTCATCACAATGCTCCAGATTGCTTGTCATCACAAAGTTCCATAACCGT
This sequence comes from Balaenoptera acutorostrata, assembly GCF_949987535.1. NCBI lineage: Eukaryota > Metazoa > Chordata > Mammalia > Artiodactyla > Balaenopteridae > Balaenoptera > Balaenoptera acutorostrata. The sequence goes on along the minus strand of NW_026645835.1, from coordinate 40,662 downwards.
GTCATCACAATGCACCATGGCCTTTGTCATCACCATGCTCCAGAATTCTTGTCATCACAATGTTCCATGACCGTGTCATCAAAATGCTCCATGGCCCTTGTCATCACAATGCTCCAGATTGCTTGTCATCACAATGTTCCATGACCGTGTCTTCACAATGCACCATGGCCCTTTTCATCACAATGCTCCATAATTCTTGTCATCACAATGTTCCATGACCGTGTCATTAAAATGCTCCAGAATTCTTGTCATCACAATGTTCCATGACCATGTCATCACAATGCTCCAGCCCTTGTCATCACAATTCTCCAGAATTCTTGTCATCACAATGTTCCATGACCGTGTCATCACAATGCACCATGGCCCTTGTCATCACAATGCTCCAGAATTCTTGTCATCACAATGTTCCATGACCGTGTCATCACAATGCTCCATGGCCCTTGTCATCACAATGCTCCAGAATTCTTGTCATCACAATGTTCCATGACCGTGTCATCACAATGCTCCATAATTCTTGTCATCACAATGTTCCATGACCGTGTCATCACAATGCTCCATAATTCTTGTCATCACAATGTTCCATGACCGTGTCACCACAATGCTCCATGGCCCTTGTCATCACAATGCTCCAGAATTCTTGTCATCACAATGTTCCATGACCGTGTCATCACAATGCTCCATGGCCCTTGTCATCACAATTCTCCAGAATTCTTGTCATCACAATATTCCATGACCGTGTCATCACAATGCTCCATGGCCCTTGTCATCACAATGCTCCAGAATTCTTGTCATCACAATGTTCCATGACCGTGTCATCACAATGCTACATGACACTGGTCATCACAGTTCTCCATGACCTTTGCCATCACAATGCTCTATATAGTTTTTCATGACAATTCTAAATGAGCACTTTAATCAATTTCCTTGCTGACCATTTTCATCACATTTCTCTATTGTCATTACAATTCCCCATGACCCCTTTCTTCACAATGCGCCATGATGCCTGTCATCACAATGCTCAATGGCTTTTGTTATCACAATGCTCCAGGACCAGTTTCATCACAATACTCCATCCCCCTTGTCATCACGGTGCACAATGAAACCTCTCATTACAATGCTCCGTGACACTTGTCATCACAATGCTCCCTGGCCCTTGTCATCACAATGCTCCAGAATTCTTGTCATCACCATGTTCCATGACCATGTCATCACAATTCTCCATGGCCCTTCGCATCACAATGATCCAGAATTCTTGTCATCACAATGTTCCATGACCGTGTCATCACAATGCTCCATGGCCCTTTTCATCACAATGCTCCAGATTGCTTGTCATCACAAAGTTCCATAACCGTGTCATCACAATGCACCATGGCCTTTGTCATCACCATGCTCCAGAATTCTTGTCATCACAATGTTCCATGACCGTGTCATCAAAATGCTCCATGGCCCTTGTCATCACAATGCTCCAGATTGCTTGTCATCACAATGTTCCATGACCGTGTCTTCACAATGCACCATGGCCCTTGTCATCACAATGCTCCATAATTCTTGTCATCACAATGTTCCATGACCGTGTCATTAAAATGCTCCAGAATTCTTGTCATCACAATGTTCCATGACCATGTCATCACAATGCTCCAGCCCTTGTCATCACAATTCTCCAGAATTCTTGTCATCACAATGTTCCATGACGGTGTCATCACAATGCTCCATGGCCCTTGTCATCACCATGCTCCAGAATTCTTGTCATCACAATGTTCCATGACCGTGTCATCACAATGCACCATGGCCCTTGTCATCACAATGCTCCAGAATTCTTGTCATCACAATGTTCCATGACCGTGTCATCACAATGCTCCATGGCCCTTGTCATCACAATGCTCCAGATTTCTTGTCATCACAATGTTCCATGACCGTGTCATCACAATGCTCCATAATTCTTGTCATCACAATGTTCCATGACCGTGTCATCACAATGCTCCATAATTCTTGTCATCACAATGTTCCATGACCGTGTCACCACAATGCTCCATGGCCCTTGTCATCACAATGCTCCAGAATTCTTGTCATCACAATGTTCCATGACCGTGTCATCACAATGCTCCATGGCCCTTGTCATCACAATTCTCCAGAATTCTTGTCATCACAATGTTCCATGACCGTGTCATCACAATGCTCCATGGCCCTTGTCATCACAATGCTCCAGAATTCTTGTCATCACAATGTTCCATGACCGTGTCATCACAATGCTCCAGAATTCTTGTCATCACAATGTTCCATGACCGTGTCATCACAATGCTCCAGAATTCTTGTCATCACAATGTTCCATGACCGTGTCATCACAATGCTCCAGAATTCTTGTCATCACAATGTTCCATGACCGTGTCATCACAATGCTCCACAATTCTTGTCATCACAATGTTCCATGACCGTGTCATCACAATGCTACATGACACTGGTCATCACAGTTCTCCATGACCTTTGCCATCACAATGCTCTATATAGTTTTTCATGACAATTCTAAATGAGCACTTTAATCAATTTCCTTGCTGACCATTTTCATCACATTTCTCTATTGTCATTACAATTCCCCATGACCCCTTTCTTCACAATGCGCCATGATGCCTGTCATCACAATGCTCAATGGCTTTTGTTATCACAATGCTCCAGGACCAGTTTCATCACAATACTCCATCCCCCTTGTCATCACGGTGCACAATGAAACCTCTCATTACAATGCTCCGTGACACTTGTCATCACAATGCTCCATGGCCCTTGTCATCACAATGCTCCAGAATTTTGTCATCACCATGTTCCATGACCATGTCATCACAATTCTCCATGGCCCTTCGCATCACAATGATCCAGAATTCTTGTCATCACAATGTTCCATGACCGTGTCATCACAATGCTCCATGGCCCTTTTCATCACAATGCTCCAGATTGCTTGTCATCACAAAGTTCCATAACCGTGTCATCACAATGCACCATGGCCTTTGTCATCACGATGCTCCAGAATTCTTGTCATCACAATGTTCCATGACCGTGTCATCAAAATGCTCCATGGCCCTTGTCATCACAATGCTCCAGATTGCTTGTCATCACAATGTTCCATGACCGTGTCTTCACAATGCACCATGGCCCTTGTCATCACAATGCTCCATAATTCTTGTCATCACAATGTTCCATGACCGTGTCATTAAAATGCTCCAGAATTCTTGTCATCACAGTGTTCCATGACCATGTCATCACAATGCTCCAGCCCTTGTCATCACAATTCTCCAGAATTCTTGTCATCACAATGTTCCATGACCGTGTCATCACAATGCTCCATGGCCCTTGTCATCACAATGCTCCAGAATTCTTGTCATCACAATGTTCCATGACCGTGTCATCACAATGCACCATGGCCCGTGTCATCACAATGCTCCAGAATTCTTGTCATCACAATGTTCCATGACCGTGTCATCACAATGCTCCATGGCCCTTGTCATCACAATGCTCCAGAATTCTTGTCATCACAATGTTCCATGACCGTGTCATCACAATGCTCCATAATTCTTGTCATCACAATGTTCCATGACCGTGTCATCACAATGCTCCATAATTCTTGTTATCACAATGTTCCATGACCGTGTCACCACAATGCTCCATGGCCCTTGTCATCACAATGCTCCAGAATTCTTGTCATCACAATGTTCCATGACCGTGTCATCACAATGCTCCATGGCCCTTGTCATCACAATGCTCCAGAATTCTTGTCATCACAATGTTCCATGACCGTGTCATCACAATGCTCCAGAATTCTTGTCATCACAATGTTCCATGACCGTGTCATCACAATGCTCCAGAATTCTTGTCATCACAATGTTCCATGACCGTGTCATCACAATGCTCCAGAATTCTTGTCATCACAATGTTCCATGACCGTGTCATCACAATGCTCCACAATTCTTGTCATCACAATGTTCCATGACCGTGTCATCACAATGCTACATGACACTGGTCATCACAGTTCTCCATGACCTTTGCCATCACAATGCTCTATATAGTTTTTCATGACAATTCTAAATGACCACTTTAATCAATTTGCTTGCTGACCATTTTCATCACATTTCTCTATTGTCATTACAATTCCCCATGACCCCTTTCTTCACAATGCTCCATGATGCCTGTCATCACAATGCTCAATGGCTTTTGTTATCACAATGCTCCAGGACCAGTTTCATCACAATACTCCATCCCCCTTGTCATCATGGTGCACAATGAAACCTCTCATTACAATGCTCCGTGACACTTGTCATCACAATGCTCCATGGCCCTTGTCATCACAATGCTCCAGAATTCTTGTCATCACCATGTTCCATGACCATGTCATCACAATTCTCCATGGCCCTTCGCATCACAATGCTCCAGAATTCTTGTCATCACAAAGTTCCATGACCGTGTCATCACAATGCACCATGGGCTTTGTCATCACCATGCTCCAGAATTCTTGTCATCACAATGTTCCATGACAGTGTCATCACAATGCTCCAGAATTCTTGTCATCACCATGTTCCATGACAAAGTCATCACAATTCTCCATAGCCCTTCTCATCACAATGCTCCAGAATTCTTGTCATCACAATGTTCCATGACCGTGTCATCACAATGCTCCATGGCCCTTTTCATCACAATGCTCCATAATTCTTGTCATCACAATGTACCATGACCGTGTCATTAAAATGCTCCAGAATTCTTGTCATCACAATGTTCCATGACCATGTCATCACAATGCTCCATTGCCCTTGTCATCACAATTCTCCAGAATTCTTGTCATCACAATGTTCCATGACCGTGTCTTCACAATGCACCATGGCCCTTGTCATCACAATGCTCCATAATTCTTGTCATCACAATGTTCCATGACCGTGTCATTAAAATGCTCCAGAATTCTTGTCATCACAATGTTCCATGACCATGTCATCACAATGCTCCATGGACCTTTTCATCACAATGCTCCAGATTGCTTGTCATCACAAAGTTCCATGACCGTGTCATCACAATGCACCATGGGCTTTGTCATCACCATGCTCCAGAATTCTTGTCATCACAATGTTCCATGACCGTGTCATCACAATGCTCCATGGCCCTTTTCATCACAATGCTCCAGATTGCTTGTCATCACAATGTTCCATGACCGTGTCATCACAATGCACCATGGCCCTTGTCATCACAATGCTCCATAATTCTTGTCATCACAATGTTCCATGACCGTGTCATTAAAATGCTCCAGAATTCTTGTCATCACAATGTTCCATGACCGTGTCATCACAATGCTCCATGGCCCTTTTCATCACAATGCTCCAGATTGCTTGTCATCACAATGTTCCATTACCGTGTCATCACAATGCTCCATGGCCCTTGTCATCACAATGCTCCAGAATTCTTGTCATCACAATGTTCCATGACCATGTCATCACAATGCTTCATGGCCCTTGTCATCACAATGCTCCAGAATTCTTGTCATCACAGTGTTCCATGACCGTGTCATCACAATGCTCCATAATTCTTGTCATCACAATGTTCCATGACCGTGTCATCACAATGCTCCAGAATTCTTGTCATCACAATATTCCAGGACCATGTCACCACAATGCTCCATGGCCCTTGTCATCACAATGCTCCAGAATTCTTGTCATCACAATGTTCCATGACCATGTCATCACAATGCTCCATGGCCCTTTTCATCACAATGCTCCAGAATTCTTTTCATCACAATGTTCCATGACCGTGTCATCACAATGCTCCATGGCCCTTGTCATCACAATGCTCCAGATATCTTGTCATCACAATGTTCCATGACCGTGTCATCACAATGCTCCATAATTCTTGTCATCAAAATGTTCCATGACCGTGACATCACAATGCTCCAGAATTCTTGTCATCACAATGTTCCATGACCGTGTCATCACAATGCTGCATGGTCCTTGTCATCACAATGCTCCAGCATTCTTGTCATCACAATGTTCCATTACTGTGTCATCACAATGCTCCATGGCCCTGGTCATCACAATGCTTCAGATTGCTTGTCATCACAAAGTTCCATGACTGTGTCATCACAATGCACCATGGCCCTTGTCATCACAATGCTCCAGAATTCTTGTCATCACAATGTTCCATGACCGTGTCATCACAATGCTCCATGGCCATTTTCATCCCAATGCTCCAGAATTCTTGTCATCACAATGTTCCATGACCGTGTCATCACAATGCTGCATGGCCCTTGTCATCACAATGCTCCAGAATTTTGTCATCACAAAGTTCCATGACCGTGTCATCACAATGCACCATGGCCCTTGTCATCACAATGCTCCAGAATTCTTGTCATCACAATGTTCCATGACCGTGTCATCACAATGCTCCATGGCCCTTGTCATCACAATTCTCCAGAATTCTTGTCATCACAATGTTCCATGACCGTGTCATCACAATGCTCCATGGCCCTTGTCATCACAATGCTCCAGATTTCTTGTCATCACAAAGCTCCATAATTCTTGTCATCAAAATGTTCCATGACCGTGTCATCACAATGCTCCAGAATTCTTGTCATCAAAATGTTCCATGACCGTGTCATCACAATGCTCCAGAATTCTTGTCATCACAATGTTCCATGACCGTGTCATCACAATGCTCCATGGCCCTTGTCATCACAATGCTCCAGAATTCTTGTCATCACAAAGTTCCATGACCGTGTCATCACAATGCACCATGGCCCTTGTCATCACAATGCTCCAGAATTCTTGTCATCACAATGTTCCATGACCGTGTCATCACAATGCTCCATGGCCCTTGTCATCACAATGCTCCAGAATTCTTGTCATCATAATGTTCCATGACCGTGTCATCACAATGCTTCATGGCCCTTGTCATCACAATGCTCCAGAATTCTTGTCATCACAATGTTCCATGACCATGTCATCACAATGCTTCATGGCCCTTGTCATCACAATGCTCCAGAATTCTTGTCATCACAGTGTTCCATGACCGTGTCATCACAATGCTCCATAATTCTTGTCATCACAATGTTCCATGACCGTGTCATCACAATGCTCCAGAATTCTTGTCATCACAATGTTCCATGACCATGTCACCACAATGCTCCATGGCCCTTGTCATCACAATGCTCCAGAATTCTTGTCATCACAATGTTCCATGACCATGTCATCACAATGCTCCATGCCCCTTGTCATCACAATGCTCCAGAATTCTTTTCATCACAATGTTCCATGACCGTGTCATCACAATGCTCCATGGCCCTTGTCATCACAATGCTCCAGATATCTTGTCATCACAATGTTCCATGACCGTGTCATCACAATGCTCCATAATTCTTGTCATCAAAATGTTCCATGACCGTGACATCACAATGCTCCAGAATTCTTGTCATCACAATGTTCCATGACCGTGTCATCACAATGCTGCATGGCCCTTGTCATCACAATGCTCCAGCATTCTTGTCATCACAATGTTCCATGACTGTGTCATCACAATGCTCCATGGCCCTGGTCATCACAATGCTTCAGATTGCTTGTCATCACAAAGTTCCATGACTGTGTCATCACAATGCACCATGGCCCTTGTCATCACAATGCTCCAGAATTCTTGTCATCACAATGTTCCATGACCATGTCATCACAATGCTCCATGGCCATTTTCATCCCAATGCTCCAGAATTCTTGTCATCACAATGTTCCATGACCGTGTCATCACAATGCTCCATGGCCCTTGTCATCACAATGCTCCAGAATTCTTGTCATCATAATGTTCCATGACCGTGTCATCACAATGCTCCATGGCCCTTTTCATCCCAATGCTCCAGAATTCTTGTCATCACCATGTTCCATGACCATGTCATCACAATTCTCCATGGCCCTTCGCATCACAATGCTCCAGAAGTCTTGTCATCACAAAGTTCCATGACCGTGTCATCACAATGCACCATGGGCTTTGTCATCACCATGCTCCAGAATTCTTGTCATCACAATGTTCCATGACAGTGTCATCACAATGCTCCAGAATTCTTGTCATCACCATGTTCCATGACAAAGTCATCACAATTCTCCATGGCCCTTCTCATCACAATGCTCCAGAATTCTTGTCATCACAATGTTCCATGACCGTGTCATCACAATGCTCCATGGCCCTTTTCATCACAATGCTCCAGATTGCTTCTCATCACAATGTTCCATGACCGTGTCATCACAATGCACCATGGCCCTTGTCATCACAATGCTCCATAATTCTTGTCATCACAATGTACCATGACCGTGTCATTAAAATGCTCCAGAATTCTTGTCATCACAATGTTCCATGACCATGTCATCACAATGCTCCATTGCCCTTGTCATCACAATTCTCCAGAATTCTTGTCATCACAATGTTCCATGACCATGTCTTCACAATGCACCATGGCCCTTGTCATCACAATGCTCCATAATTCTTGTCATCACAATGTTCCATGACCGTGTCATTAAAATGCTCCAGAATTCTTGTCATCACAATGTTCCATGACCGTGTCATCACAATGCTTCATAATTCTTGTCATCACAATGTTCCATGACCGTGTCACCACAATGCTCCACAATTCTTGTCATCACAATGTTCCATGACCGTGTCATCACAATGCTACATGACACTGGTCATCACAATTCTCCATGACCTTTGCCATCACAATGCTCTATATAGTTTTTCATGACAATTCTAAATGACCACTTTAATCAATTTGCTTGCTGACCATTTTCATCACATTTCTCTATTGTCATTACAATTTCCCATGACCCCCTTCTTCACAATGCTCCATGATGCCTGTCATCACAATGCTCAATGGCTTTTGTTATCACAATGCTCCAGGACCAGTTTCATCACAATACTCCATCCCCCTTGTCATCACGGTGCACAATGAAACCTCTCATTACAATGCTCCGTGACACTTGTCATCACAATGCTCCATGGCCCTTGTCATCACAATGCTCCAGAATTCTTGTCATCACCATGTTCCATGACCATGTCATCACAATTCTCCATGGCCCTTCGCATCACAATGCTCCAGAATTCTTGTCATCACAATGTTCCATGACCGTGTCATCACAATGCTCCATGGCCCTTTTCATCACAATGCTCCAGATTGCTTGTCATCACAAAGTTCCATGACCGTGTCATCACAATGAACCATGGCCTTTGTCATCACAATGCTCCAGAATTCTTGTCATCACAATGTTCCATGACCGTGTCATCACAATGCTCCATGGCCCTTGTCATCACAATGCTCCAGAATTCTTGTCATCACAATGTTCCATGACCGTGTCATCACAATGCTCCATGGCCCTTGTCATCACAATGCTCCAGAATTCTTGTCATCACAATGTTCCATGACCGTGTCATCACAATGCTCCATGGCCCTTGTCATCACAATGCTCCAGAATTCTTGTCATCACAGTGTTCCATGACCGTGTCATCACAATGCTCCATAATTCTTGTCATCACAATGTTCCATGACCGTGTCATCACAATGCTCCAGAAATCTTGTCATCACAATGTTCCATGACCATGTCACCACAATGCTCCATGGCCCTTGTCATCACAATGCTCCAGAATTCTTGTCATCACAATGTTCCATGACCATGTCATCACAATGCTCCATGGCCCTTGTCATCACAATGCTCCAGAATTCTTTTCATCACAATGTTCCATGACCGTGTCATCACAATGCTCCATGGCCCTTGTCATCACAATGCTCCAGATATCTTTTCATCACAATGTTCCATGACCGTGTCATCACAATGCTCCATAATTCTTGTCATCAAAATGTTCCATGACCGTGACATCACAATGCTCCAGAATTCTTGTCATCACAATGTTCCATGACCATGTCATCACAATGCTCCAGCCCTTGTCATCAAAATTCTTCAGAATTCTTGTCATCACAAAGTTCCATGACCGTGTCATCACAATGCTCCATAATTCTGGTCATCACAATGTTCCATGACCGTGTCATCACAATGCTTCATAATTCTTGTCATCACAATGTTCCATGACCGTGTCACCACAATGCCCACAATTCTTGTCATCACAATGTTCCATGACCGTGTCATCACAATGCTACATTACACTGGTCATCACAATTCTCCATGACCTTTGCCATCACAATGCTCTATATAGTTTTTCATGACAATTCTAAATGACCACTTTAATCAATTTGCTTGCTGACCATTTTCATCACATTTCTCTATTGTCATTACAATTTCCCATGACCCCCTTCTTCACAATGCTCCATGATGCCTGTCATCACAATGCTCAATGGCTTTTGTTATCACAATGCTCCAGGACCAGTTTCATCACAATACTCCATCCCCCTTGTCATCACGGTGCACAATGAAACCTCTCATTACAATGCTCCGTGACACTTGTCATCACAATGCTCCCTGGCCCTTGTCATTACAATGCTCCAGAATTCTTGTCATCACCATGTTCCATGACCATGTCATCACAATTCTCCATGGCCCTTCGCATCACAATGCTCCAGAATTCTTGTCATCACAATGTTCCATGACCGTGTCATCACAATGCTCCATGGCCCTTTTCATCACAATGCTCCAGATTGCTTGTCATCACAAAGTTCCATAACCGTGTCATCACAATGCACCATGGCCTTTGTCATCACCATGCTCCAGAATTCTTGTCATCACAATGTTCCATGACCGTGTCATCAAAATGCTCCATGGCCCTTGTCATCACAATGCTCCAGATTGCTTGTCATCACAATGTTCCATGACCGTGTCTTCACAATGCACCATGGCCCTTGTCATCACAATGCTCCATAATTCTTGTCATCACAATGTTCCATGACCGTGTCATTAAAATGCTCCAGAATTCTTGTCATCACAATGTTCCATGACCATGTCATCACAATGCTCCAGCCCTTGTCATCACAATTCTCCAGAATTCTTGTCATCACAATGTTCCATGACCGTGTCATCACAATGCTCCATGGCCCTTGTCATCACAATGCTCCAGAATTCTTGTCATCACATTGTTCCATGACCGTGTCATCACAATGCACCATGGCCCTTGTCATCACAATGCTCCAGAATTCTTGTCATCACAATGTTCCATGACCGTGTCATCACAATGCTCCATGGCCCTTGTCATCACAATGCTCCAGAATTCTTGTCATCACAATGTTCCATGACCGTGTCATCACAATGCTCCATAATTCTTGTCATCACAATGTTCCATGATCATGTCATCACAATGCTCCATAATTCTTGTCATCACAATGTTCCATGACCGTGTCACCACAATGCTCCATGGCCCTTGTCATCACAATGCTCCAGAATTCTTGTCATCACAATGTTCCATGACCGTGTCATCACAATGCTCCATGGCCCTTGTCATCACAATTCTCCAGAATTCTTGTCATCACAATGTTCCATGACCGTGTCATCACAATGCTCCATGGCCCTTGTCATCACAATGCTCCAGAATTCTTGTCATCACAATGTTCCATGACCGTGTCATCACAATGCTCCAGAATTCTTGTCATCACAATGTTCCATGACCGTGTCATCACAATGCTCCAGAATTCTTGTCATCACAATGTTCCATGACCGTGTCATCACAATGCTCCACAATTCTTGTCATCACAATGTTCCATGACCGTGTCCTCACAATGCTACATGACACTGGTCATCACAGTTCTCCATGACCTTTGCCATCACAATGCTCTATATAGTTTTTCATGACAATTCTAAATGACCACTTTAATCAATTTGCTTGCTGACCATTTTCATCACATTTCTCTATTGTCATTACAATTCCCCATGACCCCTTTCTTCACAATGCTCCATGATGCCTGTCATCACAATGCTCAATGGCTTTTGTTATCACAATGCTCCAGGACCAGTTTCATCACAATACTCCATCCCCCTTGTCATCATGGTGCACAATGAAACCTCTCATTACAATGCTCCGTGACACTTGTCATCACAATGCTCCATGGCCCTTGTCATCACAATGCTCCAGAATTCTTGCCATCACCATGTTCCATGACCATGTCATCACAATTCTCCATGGCCCTTCGCATCACAATGCTCCAGAATTCTTGTCATCACAAAGTTCCATGACCGTGTCATCACAATGCACCATGGGCTTTGTCATCACCATGCTCCAGAATTCTTGTCATCACAATGTTCCATGACCGTGTCATCACAATGCTCCATGGCCCTTGTCATCACAATGCTCCAGAATTCTTGTCATCATAATGTTCCATGACCGTGTCATCACAATGCTCCATGGCCCTTTTCATTCCAATGCTCCAGAATTCTTGTCATCACAATGTTCCATGACCGTGTCATCACAATGCTCCATGGCCCTTGTCATCACAATGCTCCAGAATTCTTGTCATCACAAAGTTCCATGACCGTGTCATCACAATGCACCATGGCCCTTGTCATCACAATGCTCCAGAATTCTTGTCATCACAATGTTCCATGACCGTGTCATCACAATGCTCCATGGCCCTTGTCATCACAATTCTCCAGAATTCTTGTCATCACAATGTTCCATGACCGTGTCATCACAATGCTCCATGGCCCTTGTCATCACAATGCTCCAGATTTCTTGTCATCACAAAGCTCCATAATTCTTGTCATCAAAATGTTCCATGACCGTGTCATCACAATGCTCCAGAATTCTTGTCATCAAAATGTTCCATGACCGTGTCATCACAATGCTCCAGAATTCTTGTCATCACAATGTTCCATGACCGTGTCATCACAATGCTCCATGGCCCTTGTCATCACAATGCTCCAGAATTCTTGTCATCACAAAGTTCCATGACCGTGTCATCACAATGCAACATGGCCCTTGTCATCACAATGCTCCAGAATTCTTGTCATCACAATGTTCCATGACCGTGTCATCACAATGCTCCATGGCCCTTGTCATCACAATGCTCCAGAATTCTTGTCATCATAATGTTCCATGACCGTGTCATCACAATGCTTCATGGCCCTTGTCATCACAATGCTCCAGAATTCTTGTCATCACAATGTTCCATGACCGTGTCATCACAATGCTTCATGGCCCTTGTCATCACAATGCTCCAGAATTCTTGTCATCACAGTGTTCCATGACCGTGTCATCACAATGCTCCATAATTCTTGTCATCACAATGTTCCATGACCGTGTCATCACAATGCTCCAGAATTCTTTTCATCACAATGTTCCATGACCGTGTCATCACAATGCTCCATGGCCCTTGTCATCACAATGCTCCAGATATCTTGTCATCACAATGTTCCATGACCGTGTCATCACAATGCTCCATAATTCTTGTCATCAAAATGTTCCATGACCGTGACATCACAATGCTCCAGAATTCTTGTCATCACAATGTTCCATGACTGTGTCATCACAATGCTCCATGGCCCTGGTCATCACAATGCTTCAGATTGCTTGTCATCACAAAGTTCCATGACTGTGTCATCACAATGCACCATGGCCCTTGTCATCACAATGCTCCAGAATTCTTGTCATCACAATGTTCCATGACCATGTCATCACAATGCTCCATGGCCATTTTCATCCCAATGCTCCAGAATTCTTGTCATCACAATGTTCCATGACCGTGTCATCACAATGCTCCATGGCCCTTGTCATCACAATGCTCCAGAATTCTTGTCATCACAAAGATCCATGACCGTGTCATCACAATGCACCATGGCCCTTGTCATCACAATGCTCCAGAATTCTTGTCATCACAATGTTCCATGACCGTGTCATCACAATGCTCCATGGCCCTTGTCATCACAATGCTCCAGAATTCTTGTCATCATAATGTTCCATGACCGTGTCATCACAATGCTCCATGGCCCTTTTCATCCCAATGCTCCAGAATTCTTGTCATCACCATGTTCCATGACCATGTCATCACAATTCTCCATGGCCCTTCGCATCACAATGCTCCAGAATTCTTGTCATCACAAAGTTCCATGACCGTGTCATCACAATGCACCATGGGCTTTGTCATCACCATGCTCCAGAATTCTTGTCATCACAATGTTCCATGACAGTGTCATCACAATGCTCCAGAATTCTTGTCATCACCATGTTCCATGACAAAGTCATCACAATTCTCCATGGCCCTTCTCATCACAATGCTCCAGAATTCTTGTCATCACAATGTTCCATGACCGTGTCATCACAATGCTCCATGGCCCTTTTCATCACAATGCTCCAGATTGCTTCTCATCACAATGTTCCATGACCGTGTCATCACAATGCACCATGGCCCTTGTCATCACAATGCTCCATAATTCTTGTCATCACAATGTACCATGACCGTGTCATTAAAATGCTCCAGAATTCTTGTCATCACAATGTTCCATGACCATGTCATCACAATGCTCCATTGCCCTTGTCATCACAATTCTCCAGAATTCTTGTCATCACAATGTTCCATGACCGTGTCTTCACAATGCACCATGGCCCTTGTCATCACAATGCTCCATAATTCTTGTCATCACAATGTTCCATGACCGTGTCATTAAAATGCTCCAGAATTCTTGTCATCACAATGTTCCATGACCATGTCATCACAATGCTCCAGCCCTTGTCATCACAATTCTCCAGAATTCTTGTCATCACAATGTTCCATGACCGTGTCATCACAATGCTCCATAATTCTTGTCATCACAATGTTCCATGACCGTGTCATCACAATGCTTCATAATTCTTGTCATCACAATGTTCCATGACCGTGTCACCACAATGCTCCACAATTCTTGTCATCACAATGTTCCATGACCGTGTCATCACAATGCTACATTACACTGGTCATCACAATTCTCCATGACCTTTGCCATCACAATGCTCTATATAGTTTTTCATGACAATTCTAAATGACCACTTTAATCAATTTGCTTGCTGACAATTTTCATCACATTTCTCTATTGTCATTACAATTTCCCATGACCCCCTTCTTCACAATGCTCCATGATGCCTGTCATCACAATGCTCAATGGCTTTTGTTATCACAATGCTCCAGGACCAGTTTCATCACAATACTCCATCCCCCTTGTCATCATGGTGCACAATGAAACCTCTCATTACAATGCTCCGTGACACTTGTCATCACAATGCTCCATGGCCCTTGTCATCACAATGCTCCAGAATTCTTGTCATCACAATGTTCCATGACCATGTCATCACAATTCTTCATGGCCCTTGTCATCACAATGCTCCAGAATTCTTGTCATCACAGTGTTCCCTGACCGTGTCATCACAATGTTCCATAATTCTTGTCATCACAATGTTCCATGACCGTGTCATCACAATGCTCCAGAATTCTTGTCATCACAATGTTCCATGACCATGTCACCACAATGCTCCATGGCCCTTGTCATCACAATGCTCCAGAATTATTGTCATCACAATGTTCCATGACCATGTCATCACAATGCTCCATGGCCCTTGTCATCACAATGCTCCAGAATTCTTTTCATCACAATGTTCCATGACCGTGTCATCACAATGCTCCATGGCCCTTGTCATCACAATGCTCCAGATATCTTGTCATCACAATGTTCCATGACCGTGTCATCACAATGCTCCATAATTCTTGTCATCAAAATGTTCCATGACCGTGACATCACAATGCTCCAGAATTCTTGTCATCACAATGTTCCATGACCGTGTCATCACAATGCTGCATGGCCCTTGTCATCACAATGCTCCAGCATTCTTGTCATCACAATGTTCCATGACTGTGTCATCACAATGCTCCATGGCCCTGGTTATCACAATGCTTCAGATTGCTTGTCATCACAAAGTTCCATGACTGTGTCATCACAATGCACCATGGCCCTTGTCATCACAATGCTCCAGAATTCTTGTCATCACAATGTTCCATGACCGTGTCATCACAATGCTCCATGGCCATTTTCATCCCAATGCTCCAGAATTCTTGTCATCACAATGTTCCATGACCGTGTCATCACAATGCTCCATGGCCCTTGTCATCACAATGCTCCAGAATTCTTGTCATCACAAAGTTCCATGACCGTGTCATCACAATGCACCATGGCCCTTGTCATCACAATGCTCCAGAATTCTTGTCATCACAATGTTCCATGACCGTGTCATCACAATGCTCCATGGCCCTTGTCATCACAATGCTCCAGAATTCTTGTCATCATAATGTTCCATGACCGTGTCATCACAATGCTCCATGGCCCTTTTCATCCCAATGCTCCAGAATTCTTGTCATCACCATGTTCCATGACCATGTCATCACAATTCTCCATGGCCCTTCGCATCACAATGCTCCAGAATTCTTGTCATTACAAAGTTCTATGACCGTGTCATCACAATGCACCATGGGCTTTGTCATCACCATGCTCCAGAATTCTTGTCATCACAATGTTCCATGACAGTGTCATCACAATGCTCCAGAATTCTTGTCATCACCATGTTCCATGACAAAGTCATCACAATTCTCCATGGCCCTTCTCATCACAATGCTCCAGAATTCTTGTCATCACAAAGTTCCATGACCGTGTCATCACAATGCACCATGGGCTTTGTCATCACCATGCTCCAGAATTCTTGTCATCACAATGTTCCATGACCGTGTCATCACAATGCTCCAAAATTCTTGTCATCACAATGTTCCATGACCGTGTCATCACAATGCTCCATGGCCCTTGTCATCACAATGCTCCAGATTTCTTGTCATCACAAAGCTCCATAATTCTTGTCATCAAAATGTTCCATGACCGTGTCATCACAATGCTCCAGAATTCTTGTCATCAAAATGTTCCATGACCGTGTCATCACAATGCTCCAGAATTCTTGTCATCACAATGTTCCAGAATTCTTGTCATCACAATGTTCCATGAACGTGTCATCACATTGCTCCATGGCCGTGGTCATCACAATGCTCCAGATTGCTTGTCATCACAAAGTTCCATGACCGTGTCACCACAATGCACCATGGCCCTTGTCATCACAATGCTCCAGAATTCTTGTCATCACAATGTTCTATGACCGTCTCATCACAATGATCCATGGCCCTTGTCATCACAATGCTCCAGAATTCTTGTCATCACAATGGTCCATGACCGTGTCATCACAATGCTCCATGGCCCTTGTCATCACAATGCTCCAGAATCCTTGTCATCACAATGTTCCATGACCGTGTCATCACAATGCTCCATAATCCTTGTCATCAAAATGTTCCATGACCGTGTCATCACAATGCTTCAGAATTCTTGTCATCACAATGCTCCATGACCGTGTCATCACAATGCTCCACAATTCTTGTCATCACAATGCTCCAGAATTCTTGTCATCACAATATTCCATGACCGTGTCATCACAATGCACCATGGCCCTTGTCATCACAATGCTCCAGAATTCTTGTCATCACAATGTTCCATGACCGTGTCATCACAATGCTCCATGGCCCTTGTCATCACAATGCTCCAGAATCCTTGTCATCACAATGTTCCATGACCGTGTCATCACAATGCTCCATAATCCTTGTCATCAAAATGTTCCATGACCGTGTCATCACAATGCTTCAGAATTCTTGTCATCACAATGCTCCATGACCGTGTCATCACAATGCTCCAGAATTCTTGTCATCACAATGCTCCAGAATTCTTGTCATCACAATGTTCCATGACCGTGTCATCACAATGCTCCATAATTCTTGTCATCACAATGTTCCATGACCGTGTCACCACAATGCACCATGGCCCTTGTCATCACAATGCTCCAGAATTCTTGTCATCACAATGTTCCATGACCGTGTCATCACAATGCTCCATGGCCCTTGTCATAACAATTCTCCAGTATTCTTGTCATCACAATGTTCCATGACCGTGTCATCACAATGCTCCATGGCCCTTGTCATCACAATGCTCCAGATTTCTTGTCATCACAATGTTCCATGACCGTGTCATCACAATGCTCCATAATTCTTGTCATCAAAATGTTCCATGACCGTGTCATCACAATGCTCCCTAATTCTTGTCATCACAATATTACATGACCGTGTCATCACAATGCTCCAGAATTCTTGTCATCACCATGTTCCATGACCATGTCATCACAATTCTCCATGGCCCTTCTCATCACAATGCTCCAGAATTCTTGTAATCACAATGTTCAATGACCATGTCATCACAATACTCCATGGCCCTTTTCATCACAATGTTCCAGATTCCTTGTCATCACAAAGTTCCATGACCGTGTCATCACAATGCACCATGGCCCTTGTCATCACAATGCTCCATAATTCTTGTCATCACAATGTTCCATGACCATGTCATCAAAATGCTCCAGAATTCTTGTCATCACAATGTTCCATGACCATGTCATCACAATGCTCCATGGCCCTTGTCATCACAATTCTCCAGAATTCTGGTCATCACAATGTTCCATGACCGTGTCATCACAATGCTCCAGAATTCTTGTCATCACAATGTTCCATGACCGTGTCATCACAATGCTCCAGAATTCTTGTCATCACAATGTTCCATGACCGTGTCATCACAATGCTCCAGAATTCTTGTCATCACAATGTTCCATGACCGTGTCATCACAATGCTCCAGAATTCTTTTCATCACAATGTTCCATGACCGTGTCACCACAATGCTCCACAATTCTTGTCATCACAATGTTCCATGACCGTGTCATCACAATGCTACATGACACTGGTCATCACAGTTCTCCATGACCTTTGCCATCACAATGCTCTATATAGTTTTTCATGACAATTCCAAATGACCACTTTAATCAATTTGCTTGCTGACCATTTTCATCACATTTCTCTATTGTCATTACAATTCCCCATGACCCCTTTCTTCACAATGCTCCATGATGCCTGTCATCACAATGCTCAATGGCTTTTGTTATCACAATGCTCCAGGACCAGTTTCATCACAATACTCCATCCCCCTTGTCATCATGGTGCACAATGAAACCTCTCATTACAATGCTCCGTGACACTTGTCATCACAATGCTCCATGGCCCTTGTCATCACAATGCTCCAGAATTCTTGTCATCACCATGTTCCATGACCATGTCATCACAATTCTCCATGGCCCTTCGCATCACAATGCTCCAGAATTCTTGTCATCACAAAGTTCCATGACCGTGTCATCACAATGCTCCATAATTCTTGTCATCACAATGTTCCATGACCGTGTCACCACAATGCTCCATGGCCCTTGTCATCACAATGCTCCAGAATTCTTGTCATCACAATGTTCCATGACCGTGTCACCACAATGCTCCATGGCCCTTGTCATCACAATGCTCCAGAATTCTTGTCATCACAATGTTCCATGACCGTGTCATCACAATGCTCCATGGCCCTTGTCATCACAATGCTCCAGAATTCTTGTCATCACAATGTTCCATGACCGTGTCATCACAATGCTCCAGAATTCTTGTCATCACAATGTTCCATGACCGTGTCATCACAATGCTCCAGAATTCTTGTCATCACAATGTTCCATGACCGTGTCATCACAATGCTCCAGAATTCTTGTCATCACAATGTTCCATGACCGTGTCATCACAATGCTCCAGAATTCTTGTCATCACAATGTTCCATGACCGTGTCATCACAATGCTACATGACACTGGTCATCACAGTTCTCCATGACCTTTGCCATCACAATGCTCTATATAGTTTTTCATGACAATTCTAAATGAACACTTTAATCAATTTGCTTGCTGACCATTTTCATCACATTTCTCTATTGTCATTACAATTCCCCATGACCCCTTTCTTCACAATGCTCCATGGTTCCTGTCATCACAATGCTCAATGGCTTTTGTTATCACAATGCTCCAGGACCAGTTTCATCACAATACTCCATCCCCCTTGTCATCATGGTGCACAATGAAACCTCTCATTACAATGCTCCGTGACACTTGTCATCACAATGCTCCATGGCCCTTGTCATCACAATGCTCCAGAATTCTTGTCATCACCATGTTCCATGACCATGTCATCACAATTCTCCATGGCCCTTCGCATCACAATGCTCCAGAATTCTTGTCATCACAAAGTTCCATGACCGTGTCATCACAATGCACCATGGGCTTTGTCATCACCATGCTCCAGAATTCTTGTCATCACAATGTTCCATGACAGTGTCATCACAATGCTCCAGAATTCTTGTCATCACCATGTTCCATGACAAAGTCATCACAATTCTCCATGGCCCTTCTCATCACAATGCTCCAGAATTCTTGTCATCACAATGTTCCATGACCGTGTCATCACAATGCTCCATGGCCCTTTTCATCACAATGCTCCAGATTGCTTGTCATCACAATGTTCCATGACCGTGTCATCACAATGCACCATGGCCCTTGTCATCACAATGCTCCATAATTCTTGTCATCACAATGTTCCATGACCGTGTCATTAAAATGCTCCAGAATTCTTGTCATCACAATGTTCCATGACCATGTCATCACAATGCTCCATTGCCCTTGTCATCACAATTCTCCAGAATTCTTGTCATCACAATGTTCCATGACCGTGTCATCACAATGCTCCATGGCCCTTGTCATCACAATGCTCCAGAATTCTTGTCATCACAATGTTCCATTACCGTGTCATCACAATGCTCCATGGCCCTTGTCAACACAATGCTCCAGAATTCTTGTCATCACACTGTTCCATGACCGTGTCATCACAATGCTCCATGGCCCTTGTCATCACAATGCTCCAGATTTCTTGTCATCACAATGTTCCATGACCGTGTCATCACAATGCTCCATAATTCTTGTCATCAAAATGTTCCATGACCGTGTCATCACAATGCTCCCTAATTCTTGTCATCACAATATTACATGACCGTGTCATCACAATGCTCCAGAATTCTTGTCATCACACTGTTCCATGACCGTGTCATCACAATGATCCATGGCCCTTGTCATCACAATGCTCCAGAATTCTTGTAATCACAATGTTCAATGACCATGTCATCACAATACTCCATGGCCCTTTTCATCACAATGTTCCAGATTCCTTGTCATCACAAAGTTCCATGACCGTGTCATCACAATGCACCATGGCCCTTGTCATCACAATGCTCCATAATTCTTGTCATCACAATGTTCCATGACCATGTCATCAAAATGCTCCAGAATTCTTGTCATCACAATGTTCCATGACCATGTCATCACAATGCTCCATGGCCCTTGTCATCACAATTCTCCAGAATTCTGGTCATCACAATGTTCCATGACCGTGTCATCACAATGCTCCAGAATTCTTGTCATCACAATGTTCCATGACCGTGTCATCACAATGCTCCAGAATTCTTGTCATCACAATGTTCCATGACCGTGTCATCACAATGCTCCAGAATTCTTGTCATCACAATGTTCCATGACCGTGTCATCACAATGCTCCAGAATTCTTTTCATCACAATGTTCCATGACCGTGTCACCACAATGCTCCACAATTCTTGTCATCACAATGTTCCATGACCGTGTCATCACAATGCTACATGACACTGGTCATCACAGTTCTCCATGACCTTTGCCATCACAATGCTCTATATAGTTTTTCATGACAATTCCAAATGACCACTTTAATCAATTTGCTTGCTGACCATTTTCATCACATTTCTCTATTGTCATTACAATTCCCCATGACCCCTTTCTTCACAATGCTCCATGATGCCTGTCATCACAATGCTCAATGGCTTTTGTTATCACAATGCTCCAGGACCAGTTTCATCACAATACTCCATCCCCCTTGTCATCATGGTGCACAATGAAACCTCTCATTACAATGCTCCGTGACACTTGTCATCACAATGCTCCATGGCCCTTGTCATCACAATGCTCCAGAATTCTTGTCATCACCATGTTCCATGACCATGTCATCACAATTCTCCATGGCCCTTCGCATCACAATGCTCCAGAATTCTTGTCATCACAAAGTTCCATGACCGTGTCATCACAATGCTCCATAATTCTTGTCATCACAATGTTCCATGACCGTGTCACCACAATGCTCCATGGCCCTTGTCATCACAATGCTCCAGAATTCTTGTCATCACAATGTTCCATGACCGTGTCACCACAATGCTCCATGGCCCTTGTCATCACAATGCTCCAGAATTCTTGTCATCACAATGTTCCATGACCGTGTCATCACAATGCTCCATGGCCCTTGTCATCACAATGCTCCAGAATTCTTGTCATCACAATGTTCCATGACCGTGTCATCACAATGCTCCAGAATTCTTGTCATCACAATGTTCCATGACCGTGTCATCACAATGCTCCAGAATTCTTGTCATCACAATGTTCCATGACCGTGTCATCACAATGCTCCAGAATTCTTGTCATCACAATGTTCCATGACCGTGTCATCACAATGCTCCAGAATTCTTGTCATCACAATGTTCCATGACCGTGTCATCACAATGCTACATGACACTGGTCATCACAGTTCTCCATGACCTTTGCCATCACAATGCTCTATATAGTTTTTCATGACAATTCTAAATGAACACTTTAATCAATTTGCTTGCTGACCATTTTCATCACATTTCTCTATTGTCATTACAATTCCCCATGACCCCTTTCTTCACAATGCTCCATGGTTCCTGTCATCACAATGCTCAATGGCTTTTGTTATCACAATGCTCCAGGACCAGTTTCATCACAATACTCCATCCCCCTTGTCATCATGGTGCACAATGAAACCTCTCATTACAATGCTCCGTGACACTTGTCATCACAATGCTCCATGGCCCTTGTCATCACAATGCTCCAGAATTCTTGTCATCACCATGTTCCATGACCATGTCATCACAATTCTCCATGGCCCTTCGCATCACAATGCTCCAGAATTCTTGTCATCACAAAGTTCCATGACCGTGTCATCACAATGCACCATGGGCTTTGTCATCACCATGCTCCAGAATTCTTGTCATCACAATGTTCCATGACAGTGTCATCACAATGCTCCAGAATTCTTGTCATCACCATGTTCCATGACAAAGTCATCACAATTCTCCATGGCCCTTCTCATCACAATGCTCCAGAATTCTTGTCATCACAATGTTCCATGACCGTGTCATCACAATGCTCCATGGCCCTTTTCATCACAATGCTCCAGATTGCTTGTCATCACAATGTTCCATGACCGTGTCATCACAATGCACCATGGCCCTTGTCATCACAATGCTCCATAATTCTTGTCATCACAATGTTCCATGACCGTGTCATTAAAATGCTCCAGAATTCTTGTCATCACAATGTTCCATGACCATGTCATCACAATGCTCCATTGCCCTTGTCATCACAATTCTCCAGAATTCTTGTCATCACAATGTTCCATGACCGTGTCATCACAATGCTCCATGGCCCTTGTCATCACAATGCTCCAGAATTCTTGTCATCACAATGTTCCATTACCGTGTCATCACAATGCTCCATGGCCCTTGTCAACACAATGCTCCAGAATTCTTGTCATCACACTGTTCCATGACCATGTCATCACAATGCTTCATGGCCCTTGTCATCACAATGCTCCAGAATTCTTGTCATCACAGTGTTCCATGACCGTGTCATCACAATGCTCCATAATTCTTGTCATCACAATGTTCCATGACCGTGTCATCACAATGCTCCATGGCCCTTGTCATCACAATGCTCCAGATATCTTGTCATCACAATGTTCCATGACCGTGTCATCACAATGCTCCATAATTCTTGTCATCAAAATGTTCCATGACCGTGACATCACAATGCTCCAGAATTCTTGTCATCACAATGTTCCATGACCGTGTCATCACAATGCTGCATGGCCCTTGTCATCACAATGCTCCAGCATTCTTGTCATCACAATGTTCCATGACTGTGTCATCACAATGCTCCATGGCCCTGGTCATCACAATGCTTCAGATTGCTTGTCATCACAAAGTTCCATGACTGTGTCATCACAATGCACCATGGCCCTTGTCATCACAATGCTCCAGAATTCTTGTCATCACAATGTTCCATGACCGTGTCATCACAATGCTACATGACACTGGTCATCACAGTTCTCCATGACCTTTGCCATCACAATGCTCTATATAGTTTTTCATGACAATTCTAAATGACCACTTTAATCAATTTGCTTGCTGACCATTTTCATCACATTTCTCTATTGTCATTACAATTCCCCATGACCCCTTTCTTCACAATGCTCCATGATGCCTGTCATCACAATGCTCAATGGCTTTTGTTATCACAATGCTCCAGGACCAGTTTCATCACAATACTCCATCCCCCTTGTCATCATGGTGCACAATGAAACCTCTCATTACAATGCTCCGTGACACTTGTCATCACAATGCTCCATGGCCCTTGTCATCACAATGCTCCAGAATTCTTGTCATCACCATGTTCCATGACCATGTCATCACAATTCTCCATGGCCCTTCGCATCACAATGCTCCAGAATTCTTGTCATCACAAAGTTCCATGACCGTGTCATCACAATGCACCATGGGCTTTGTCATCACCATGCTCCAGAATTCTTGTCATCACAATGTTCCATGACAGTGTCATCACAATGCTCCAGAATTCTTGTCATCACCATGTTCCATGACAAAGTCATCACAATTCTCCATGGCCCTTCTCATCACAATGCTCCAGAATTCTTGTCATCACAATGTTCCATGACCGTGTCATCACAATGCTCCATGGCCCTTTTCATCACAATGCTCCAGATTGCTTGTCATCACAATGTTCCATGACCGTGTCATCACAATGCACCATGGCCCTTGTCATCACAATGCTCCATAATTCTTGTCATCACAATGTTCCATGACCGTGTCATTAAAATGCTCCAGAATTCTTGTCATCACAATGTTCCATGACCGTGTCATCACAATGCTCCATGGCCCTTTTCATCACAATGCTCCAGATTGCTTGTCATCACAATGTTCCATTACCGTGTCATCACAATGCTCCATGGCCCTTGTCATCACAATGCTCCAGAATTCTTGTCATCACAATGTTCCATGACCATGTCATCACAATGCTTCATGGCCCTTGTCATCACAATGCTCCAGAATTCTTCTCATCACAGTGTTCCATGACCGTGTCATCACAATGCTCCATAATTCTTGTCATCACAATGTTCCATGACCGTGTCATCACAATGCTCCATGGCCCTTGTCATCACAATGCTCCAGATATCTTGTCATCACAATGTTCCATGACCGTGTCATCACAATGCTCCATAATTCTTGTCATCAAAATGTTCCATGACCGTGACATCACAATGCTCCAGAATTCTTGTCATCACAATGTTCCATGACCGTGTCATCACAATGCTGCATGGCCCTTGTCATCACAATGCTCCAGCATTCTTGTCATCACAATGTTCCATTACTGTGTCATCACAATGCTCCATGGCCCTGGTCATCACAATGCTTCAGATTGCTTGTCATCACAAAGTTCCATGACTGTGTCATCACAATGCACCATGGCCCTTGTCATCACAATGCTCCAGAATTCTTGTCATCACAATGTTCCATGACCGTGTCATCACAATGCTCCATGGCCATTTTCATCCCAATGCTCCAGAATTCTTGTCATCACAATATTCCATGACCGTGTCATCACAATGCTCCATGGCCCTTGTCATCACAATGCTCCAGAATTCTTGTCATCACAAAGTTCCATGACCGTGTCATCACAATGCACCATGGACCTTGTCATCACAATGCTCCAGAATTCTTGTCATCACAATGTTCCATGACCGTGTCATCACAATGCTCCATGGCCCTTGTCATCACAATGCTCCAGAATTCTTGTCATCATAATGTTCCATGACCGTGTCATCACAATGCTCCATGGCCCTTTTCATTCCAATGCTCCAGAATTCTTGTCATCACAATGTTCCATGACCGTGTCATCACAATGCTCCATGGCCCTTGTCATCACAATGCTCCAGAATTCTTGTCATCACAAAGTTCCATGACCGTGTCATCATAATGCACCATGGCCCTTGTCATCACAATGCTCCAGAATTCTTGTCATCACAATGTTCCATGACCGTGTCATCACAATGCTCCATGGCCCTTGTCATCACAATTCTCCAGAATTCTTGTCATCACAATGTTCCATGACCGTGTCATCACAATGCTCCATGGCCCTTGTCATCACAATGCTCCAGATTTCTTGTCATCACAAAGCTCCATAATTCTTGTCATCAAAATGTTCCATGACCGTGTCATCACAATGCTCCAGAATTCTTGTCATCAAAATGTTCCATGACCGTGTCATCACAATGCTCCAGAATTCTTGTCATCACAATGTTCCATGACCGTGTCATCACAATGCTCCATGGCCCTTGTCATCACAATGCTCCAGAATTCTTGTCATCACAAAGTTCCATGACCGTGTCATCACAATGCACCATGGCCCTTGTCATCACAATGCTCCAGAATTCTTGTCATCACAATGTTCCATGACCGTGTCATCACAATGCTCCATGGCCCTTGTCATCACAATGCTCCAGAATTCTTGTCATCATAATGTTCCATGACCGTGTCATCACAATGCTTCATGGCCCTTGTCATCACAATGCTCCAGAATTCTTGTCATCACAATGTTCCATGACCATGTCATCACAATGCTTCATGGCCCTTGTCATCACAATGCTCCAGAATTCTTGTCATCACAGTGTTCCATGACCGTGTCATCACAATGCTCCATAATTCTTGTCATCACAATGTTCCATGACCGTGTCATCACAATGCTCCAGAATTCTTGTCATCACAATGTTCCATGACCATGTCACCACAATGCTCCATGGCCCTTGTCATCACAATGCTCCAGAATTCTTGTCATCACAATGTTCCATGACCATGTCATCACAATGCTCCATGGCCCTTGTCATCACAATGCTCCAGAATTCTTTTCATCACAATGTTCCATGACCGTGTCATCACAATGCTCCATGGCCCTTGTCATCACAATGCTCCAGATATCTTGTCATCACAATGTTCCATGACCGTGTCATCACAATGCTCCATAATTCTTGTCATCAAAATGTTCCATGACCGTGACATCACAATGCTCCAGAATTCTTGTCATCACAATGTTCCATGACCGTGTCATCACAATGCTGCATGGCCCTTGTCATCACAATGCTCCAGCATTCTTGTCATCACAATGTTCCATGACTGTGTCATCACAATGCTCCATGGCCCTGGTCATCACAATGCTTCAGATTGCTTGTCATCACAAAGTTCCATGACTGTGTCATCACAATGCACCATGGCCCTTGTCATCACAATGCTCCAGAATTCTTGTCATCACAATGTTCCATGACCATGTCATCACAATGCTCCATGGCCATTTTCATCCCAATGCTCCAGAATTCTTGTCATCACAATGTTCCATGACCGTGTCATCACAATGCTCCATGGCCCTTATCATCACAATGCTCCAGAATTCTTGTCATCACAAAGTTCCATGACCGTGTCATCACAATGCACCATGGCCCTTGTCATCACAATGCTCCAGAATTCTTGTCATCACAATGTTCCATGACCGTGTCATCACAATGCTCCATGGCACTTGTCATCACAATGCTCCAGAATTCTTGTCATCATAATGTTCCATGACCGTGTCATCACAATGCTCCATGGCCCTTTTCATCCCAATGCTCCAGAATTCTTGTCATCACCATGTTCCATGACCATGTCATCACAATTCTCCATGGCCCTTCGCATCACAATGCTCCAGAATTCTTGTCATCACAAAGTTCCATGACCGTGTCATCACAATGCACCATGGGCTTTGTCATCACCATGCTCCAGAATTCTTGTCATCACAATGTTCCATGACAGTGTCATCACAATGCTCCAGAATTCTTGTCATCACCATGTTCCATGACAAAGTCATCACAATTCTCCATGGCCCTTCTCATCACAATGCTCCAGAATTCTTGTCATCACAATGTTCCATGACCGTGTCATCACAATGCTCCATGGCCCTTTTCATCACAATGCTCCAGATTGCTTCTCATCACAATGTTCCATGACCGTGTCATCACAATGCACCATGGCCCTTGTCATCACAATGCTCCATAATTCTTGTCATCACAATGTACCATGACCGTGTCATTAAAATGCTCCAGAATTCTTGTCATCACAATGTTCCATGACCATGTCATCACAATGCTCCATTGCCCTTGTCATCACAATTCTCCAGAATTCTTGTCATCACAATGTTCCATGACCGTGTCTTCACAATGCACCATGGCCCTTGTCATCACAATGCTCCATAATTCTTGTCATCACAATGTTCCATGACCGTGTCATTAAAATGCTCCAGAATTCTTGTCATCACAATGTTCCATGACCATGTCATCACAATGCTCCAGCCCTTGTCATCACAATTCTCCAGAATTCTTGTCATCACAATGTTCCATGACCGTGTCATCACAATGCTCCATAATTCTTGTCATCACAATGTTTCATGACCGTGTCATCACAATGCTTCATAATTCTTGTCATCACAATGTTCCATGACCGTGTCACCACAATGCTCCACAATTCTTGTCATCACAATGTTCCATGACCGTGTCATCACAATGCTACATTACACTGGTCATCACAATTCTCCATGACCTTTGCCATCACAATGCTCTATATAGTTTTTCATGACAATTCTAAATGACCACTTTAATCAATTTGCTTGCTGACCATTTTCATCACATTTCTCTATTGTCATTACAATTTCCCATGACCCCCTTCTTCACAATGCTCCATTATGCCTGTCATCACAATGCTCAATGGCTTTTGTTATCACAATGCTCCAGGACCAGTTTCATCACAATACTCCATCCCCCTTGTCATCACGGTGCACAATGAAACCTCTCATTACAATGCTCCGTGACACTTGTCATCACAATGCTCCATGGCCCTTGTCATCACAATGCTCCAGAATTCTTGTCATCACCATGTTCCATGACCATGTCATCACAATTCTCCATGGCCCTTCGCATCACAATGCTCCAGAATTCTTGTCATCACAATGTTCCATGACCGTGTCATCACAATGCTCCATGGCCCTTTTCATCACAATGCTCCAGATTGCTTGTCATCACAAAGTTCCATGACCGTGTCATCACAATGAACCATGGCCTTTGTCATCACAATGCTCCAGAATTCTTGTCATCACAATGTTCCATGACCATGTCATCAGAATGCTCCATGGCCCTTGTCATCACAATTCTCCAGAATTCTTGTCATCACAATGTTCCATGACCGTGTCATCACAATGCTCCATGGCCCTTGTCATCACAATGCTCCAGAATTCTTGTCATCACAATGTTCCATGACCGTGTCATCACAATGCTCCATGGCCCTTGTCATCACAATGCTCCAGAATTCTTGTCATCACAGTGTTCCATGACCGTGTCATCACAATGCTCCATAATTCTTGTCATCACAATGTTCCATGACCGTGTCATCACAATGCTCCAGAAATCTTGTCATCACAATGTTCCATGACCATGTCACCACAATGCTCCATGGCCCTTGTCATCACAATGCTCCAGAATTCTAGTCATCACAATGTTCCATGACCATGTCATCACAATGCTCCATGGCCCTTGTCATCACAATGCTCCAGAATTCTTTTCATCACAATGTTCCATGACCGTGTCATCACAATGATCCATGGCCCTTGTCATCACAATGCTCCAGATATCTTTTCATCACAATGTTCCATGACCGTGTCATCACAATGCTCCATAATTCTTGTCATCAAAATGTTCCATGACCGTGACATCACAATGCTCCAGAATTCTTGTCATCACAATGTTCCATGACCATGTCATCACAATGCTCCAGCCCTTGTCATCACAATTCTTCAGAATTCTTGTCATCCAAATGTTCCATGACCGTGTCATCACAATGCTCCATAATTCTGGTCATCACAATGTTCCATGACCGTGTCATCACAATGCTTCATAATTCTTGTCATCACAATGTTCCATGACCGTGTCACCACAATGCTCCACAATTCTTGTCATCACAATGTTCCATGACCGTGTCATCACAATGCTACATTACACTGGTCATCACAATTCTCCATGACCTTTGCCATCACAATGCTCTATATAGTTTTTCATGACAATTCTAAATGACCACTTTAATCAATTTGCTTGCTGACCATTTTCATCACATTTCTCTATTGTCATTACAATTTCCCATGACCCCCTTCTTCACAATGCTCCATGATGCCTGTCATCACAATGCTCAATGGCTTTTGTTATCACAATGCTCCAGGACCAGTTTCATCACAATACTCCATCCCCCTTGTCATCACGGTGCACAATGAAACCTCTCATTACAATGCTCCGTGACACTTGTCATCACAATGCTCCCTGGCCCTTGTCATCACAATGCTCCAGAATTCTTGTCATCACCATGTTCCATGACCATGTCATCACAATTCTCCATGGCCCTTCGCATCACAATGCTCCAGAATTCTTGTCATCACAATGTTCCATGACCGTGTCATCACAATGCTCCATGGCCCTTTTCATCACAATGCTCCAGATTGCTTGTCATCACAAAGTTCCATAACCGTGTCATCACAATGCACCATGGCCTTTGTCATCACCATGCTCCAGAATTCTTGTCATCACAATGTTCCATGACCATGTCATCACAATGCTCCAGCCCTTGTCATCACAATTCTCCAGAATTCTTGTCATCACAATGTTCCATGACCGTGTCATCACAATGCTCCATGGCCCTTGTCATCACAATGCTCCAGAATTCTTGTCATCACAATGTTCCATGACCGTGTCATCACAATGCACCATGGCCCTTGTCATCACAATGCTCCAGAATTCTTGTCATCACAAGGTTCCATGACCGTGTCATCACAATGCTCCATGGCCCTTGTCATCACAATGCTCCAGAATTCTTGTCATCACAATGTTCCATGACCGTGTCATCACAATGCTCCATAATTCTTGTCATCACAATGTTCCATGATCGTGTCATCACAATGCTCCATAATTCTTGTCATCACAATGTTCCATGACCGTGTCACCACAATGCTCCATGGCCCTTGTCATCACAATGCTCCAGAATTCTTGTCATCACAATGTTCCATGACCGTGTCATCACAATGCTCCGTGGCCCTTGTCATCACAATTCTCCAGAATTCTTGTCATCACAATGTTCCATGACCGTGTCATCACAATGCTCCATGGCCCTTGTCATCACAATGCTCCAGAATTCTTGTCATCACAATGTTCCATGACCGTGTCATCACAATGCTCCAGAATTCTTGTCATCACTATGTTCCATGACCGTGTCATCACAATGCTCCAGAATTCTTGTCATCACAATGTTCCATGACCGTGTCATCACAATGCTCCAGAATTCTTGTCATCACAATGTTCCATGACCGTGTCATCACAATGCTCCACAATTCTTGTCATCACAATGTTCCATGACCGTGTCCTCACAATGCTACATGACACTGGTCATCACAGTTCTCCATGACCTTTGCCATCACAATGCTCTATATAGTTTTTCATGACAATTCTAAATGACCACTTTAATCAATTTGCTTGCTGACCATTTTCATCACATTTCTCTATTGTCATTACAATTCCCCATGACCCCTTTCTTCACAATGCTCCATGATGCCTGTCATCACAATGCTCAATGGCTTTTGTTATCACAATGCTCCAGGACCAGTTTCATCACAATACTCCATCCCCCTTGTCATCATGGTGCACAATGAAACCTCTCATTACAATGCTCCGTGACACTTGTCATCACAATGCTCCATGGCCCTTGTCATCACAATGCTCCAGAATTCTTGCCATCACCATGTTCCATGACCATGTCATCACAATTCTCCATGGCCCTTCGCATCACAATGCTCCAGAATTCTTGTCATCCCAAAGTTCCATGACCGTGTCATCACAATGCACCATGGGCTTTGTCATCACCATGCTCCAGAATTCTTGTCATCACAATGTTCCATGATGGTGTCATCACAATGCTCCATGGCCCTTGTCATCACAATGCTCCAGAATTCTTGTCATCATAATGTTCCATGACCGTGTCATCACAATGCTCCATGGCCCTTTTCATTCCAATGCTCCAGAATTCTTGTCATCACAATGTTCCATGACCGTGTCATCACAATGCTCCATGGCCCTTGTCATCACAATGCTCCAGAATTCTTGTCATCACAAAGTTCCATGACCGTGTCATCACAATGCACCATGGCCCTTGTCATCACAATGCTCCAGAATTCTTGTCATCACAATGTTCCATGACCGTGTCATCACAATGCTCCATGGCCCTTGTCATCACAATTCTCCAGAATTCTTGTCATCACAATGTTCCATGACCGTGTCATCACAATGCTCCATGGCCCTTGTCATCACAATGCTCCAGATTTCTTGTCATCACAAAGCTCCATAATTCTTGTCATCAAAATGTTCCATGACCGTGTCATCACAATGCTCCAGAATTCTTGTCATCAAAATGTTCCATGACCGTGTCATCACAATGCTCCAGAATTCTTGTCATCACAATGTTCCATGACCGTGTCATCACAATGCTCCATGGCCCTTGTCATCACAATGCTCCAGAATTCTTGTCATCACAAAGTTCCATGACCGTGTCATCACAATGCAACATGGCCCTTGTCATCACAATGCTCCAGAATTCTTGTCATCACAATGTTCCATGACCGTGTCATCACAATGCTCCATGGCCCTTGTCATCACAATGCTCCAGAATTCTTGTCATCACAATGTTCCATGACCGTGTCATCACAATGCTCTATGGCCCTTGTCATCACAATGCTCCAGAATTCTTGTCATCACAAAGTTCCATGACCGTGTCATCACAATGCAACATGGCCCTTGTCATCACAATGCTCCAGAATTCTTGTCATCATAATGTTCCATGACCGTGTCATCACAATGCTTCATGGCCCTTGTCATCACAATGCCCCAGAATTCTTGTCATCACAATGTTCCATGACCGTGTCATCACAATGCTTCATGGCCCTTGTCATCACAATGCTCCAGAATTCTTGTCATCACAGTGTTCCATGACCGTGTCATCACAATGCTCCATAATTCTTGTCATCACAATGTTCCATGACCGTGTCATCACAATGCTCCAGAATTCTTTTCATCACAATGTTCCATGACCATGTCACCACAATGCTCCATGGCCCTTGTCATCACAATGCTCCAGAATTCTTGTCATCACAATGTTCCATGACCATGTCATCACAATGCTCCATGGCCCTTGTCATCACAATGCTCCAGAATTCTTTTCATCACAATGTTCCATGACCGTGTCATCACAATGCTCCATGGCCCTTGTCATCACAATGCTCCAGATATCTTGTCATCACAATGTTCCATGACCGTGTCATCACAATGCTCCATAATTCTTGTCATCAAAATGTTCCATGACCGTGACATCACAATGCTCCAGAATTCTTGTCATCACAATGTTCCATGACCGTGTCATCACAATGCTGCATGGCCCTTGTCATCACAATGCTCCAGCATTCTTGTCATCACAATGTTCCATGACTGTGTCATCACAATGCTCCATGGCCCTGGTCATCACAATGCTTCAGATTGCTTGTCATCACAAAGTTCCATGACTGTGTCATCACAATGCACCATGGCCCTTGTCATCACAATGCTCCAGAATTCTTGTCATCACAATGTTCCATGACCATGTCATCACAATGCTCCATGGCCATTTTCATCCCAATGCTCCAGAATTCTTGTCATCACAATGTTCCATGACCGTGTCATCACAATGCTCCATGGCCCTTGTCATCACAATGCTCCAGAATTCTTGTCATCACAAAGTTCCATGACCATGTCATCACAATGCACCATGGCCCTTGTCATCACAATGCTCCAGAATTCTTGTCATCACAATGTTCCATGACCGTGTCATCACAATGCTCCATGGCCCTTGTCATCACAATGCTCCAGAATTCTTGTCATCATAATGTTCCATGACCGTGTCATCACAATGCTCCATGGCCCTTTTCATCCCAATGCTCCAGAATTCTTGTCATCACCATGTTCCATGACCATGTCATCACAATTCTCCATGGCCCTTCGCATCACAATGCTCCAGAATTCTTGTCATCACAAAGTTCCATGACCGTGTCATCACAATGCACCATGGGCTTTGTCATCACCATGCTCCAGAATTCTTGTCATCACAATGTTCCATGACAGTGTCATCACAATGCTCCAGAATTCTTGTCATCACCATGTTCCATGACAAAGTCATCACAATTCTCCATGGCCCTTTTCATCACAATGCTCCAGAATTCTTGTCATCACAATGTTCCATGACCGTGTCATCACAATGCTCCATGGCCCTTTTCATCACAATGCTCCAGATTGCTTCTCATCACAATGTTCCATGACCGTGTCATCACAATGCACCATGGCCCTTGTCATCACAATGCTCCATAATTCTTGTCATCACAATGTTCCATGACCATGTCATTAAAATGCTCCAGAATTCTTGTCATCACAATGTTCCATGACCATGTCATCACAATGCTCCATGGCCCTTGTCATCCCAATGCTCCAGAATTCTTGTCATCACCATGTTCCATGAACATGTCATCACAATTCTCCATGGCCCTTCGCATCACAATGCTCCAGAATTCTTGTCATCACAATGTTCCATGACCGTGTCATCACAATGCTCCAGATTGCTTCTCATCACAAAGTTCCATGACCGTGTCATCACAATGCACCATGGCCCTTGTCATCACAATGCTCCAGAATTCTTGTCATCAAAATGTTCCATGACCGTGTCATCACAATGCTCCATGGCCCTTGTCATCACAATGCTCCATAATTCGTGTCATCACAATGTTCCATGACCGTGTCATCACAATGCTTCATAATTCTTGTCATCACAATGTTCCATGACCGTGTCACCACAATGCTCCACAATTCTTGTCATCACAATGTTCCATGACCGTGTCATCACAATGCACCATGGCCCTTGTCATCACAATGCTCCATAATTCGTGTCATCACAATGTTCCATGACCGTGTCATCACAATGCTTCATAATTCTTGTCATCACAATGTTCCATGACCGTGTCACCACAATGCTCCACAATTCTTGTCATCACAATGTTCCATGACCGTGTCATCACAATGCTACATTACACTGGTCATCACAATTCTCCATGACCTTTGCCATCACAATGCTCTATATAGTTTTTCATGACAATTCTAAATGACCACTTTAATCAATTTGCTTGCTGACCATTTTCATCACATTTCTCTATTGTCATTACAATTTCCCATGACCCCCTTCTTCACAATGCTCCATGATGCCTGTCATCACAATGCTCAATGGCTTTTGTTATCACAATGCTCCAGGACCAGTTTCATCACAATACTCCATTCCCCTTGTCATCACGGTGCACAATGAAACCTCTCATTACAATGCTCCGTGACACTTGTCATCACAATGCTCCATGGCCCTTGTCATCACAATGCTCCAGAATTCTTGTCATCACCATGTTCCATGACCATGTCATCACAATTCTCCATGGCCCTTCGCATCACAATGCTCCAGAATTCTTGTCATCACAATGTTCCATGACCGTGTCATCACAATGCTCCATGGCCCTTTTCATCACAATGCTCCAGATTGCTTGTCATCACAAAGTTCCATGACCGTGTCATCACAATGAACCATGGCCTTTGTCATCACAATGCTCCAGAATTCTTGTCATCACAATGTTCCATGACCATGTCATCACAATGCTCCATGGCCCTTGTCATCACAATTCTCCAGAATTCTTGTCATCACAATGTTCCATGACCGTGTCATCACAATGCTCCATGGCCCTTGTCATCACAATGCTCCAGAATTCTTGTCATCACAATGTTCCATGACCGTGTCATCACAATGCTCCATGGCCCTTGTCATCACAATGCTCCAGAATTCTTGTCATCACAGTGTTCCATGACCGTGTCATCACAATGCTCCATAATTCTTGTCATCACAATGTTCCATGACCGTGTCATCACAATGCTCCAGAAATCTTGTCATCACAATGTTCCATGACCATGTCACCACAATGCTCCATGGCCCTTGTCATCACAATGCTCCAGAATTCTTGTCATCACAATGTTCCATGACCATGTCATCACAATGCTCCATGGCCCTTGTCATCACAATGCTCCAGAATTCTTTTCATCACAATGTTCCATGACCGTGTCATCACAATGCTCCATGGCCCTTGTCATCACAATGCTCCAGATATCTTTTCATCACAATGTTCCATGACCGTGTCATCACAATGCTCCATAATTCTTGTCATCAAAATGTTCCATGACCGTGACCTCACAATGCTCCAGAATTCTTGTCATCACAATGTTCCATGACCATGTCATCACAATGCTCCAGCCCTTTTCATCACAATTCTTCAGAATTCTTGTCATCACAATGTTCCATGACCGTGTCATCACAATGCTCCATAATTCTGGTCATCACAATGTTCCATGACCGTGTCATCACAATGCTTCATAATTCTTGTCATCACAATGTTCCATGACCGTGTCACCACAATGCTCCACAATTCTTGTCATCACAATGTTCCATGACCGTGTCATCACAATGCTACATTACACTGGTCATCACAATTCTCCATGACCTTTGCCATCACAATGCTCTATATAGTTTTTCATGACAATTCTAAATGACCACTTTAATCAATTTGCTTGCTGACCATTTTCATCACATTTCTCTATTGTCATTACAATTTCCCATGACCCCCTTCTTCACAATGCTCCATGATGCCTGTCATCACAATGCTCAATGGCTTTTGTTATCACAATGCTCCAGGACCAGTTTCATCACAATACTCCATCCCCCTTGTCATCACGGTGCACAATGAAACCTCTCATTACAATGCTCCGTGACACTTGTCATCACAATGCTCCCTGGCCCTTGTCATCACAATGCTCCAGAATTCTTGTCATCACCATGTTCCATGACCATGTCATCACAATTCTCCATGGCCCTTCGCATCACAATGCTCCAGAATTCTTGTCATCACAATGTTCCATGACCGTGTCATCACAATGCTCCATGGCCCTTTTCATCACAATGCTCCAGATTGCTTGTCATCACAAAGTTCCATAACCGTGTCATCACAATGCACCATGGCCTTTGTCATCACCATGCTCCAGAATTCTTGTCATCACAATGTTCCATTACCGTGTCATCAAAATGCTCCATAATTCTTGTCATCACAATGTTCCATGATCGTGTCATCACAATGCTCCATAATTCTTGTCATCACAATGTTCCATGACCGTGTCACCACAATGCTCCATGGCCCTTGTCATCACAATGCTCCAGAATTCTTGTCATCACAATGTTCCATGACCGTGTCATCACAATGCTCCATGGTCCTTGTCATCACAATGCTCCAGAATTCTTGTCATCACAATGTTCCATGACCGTGTCATCACAATGCTCCATGGCCCTTGTCATCACAATGCTCCAGAATTCTTGTCATCACAATGTTCCATGACCGTGTCATCACAATGCTCCAGAATTCTTGTCATCACAATGTTCCATGACCGTGTCATCACAATGCTCCAAAATTCTTGTCATCACAATGTTCCATGACCGTGTCATCACAATGCTCCAGAATTCTTGTCATCACAATGTTCCATGACCGTGTCATCACAATGCTCCACAATTCTTGTCATCACAATGTTCCATGACCGTGTCCTCACAATGCTACATGACACTGGTCATCACAGTTCTCCATGACCTTTGCCATCACAATGCTCTATATAGTTTTTCATGACAATTCTAAATGACCACTTTAATCAATTTGCTTGCTGACCATTTTCATCACATTTCCCTATTGTCATTACAATTCCCCATGATCCCTTTCTTCACAATGCTCCATGATGCCTGTCATCACAATGCTCAATGGCTTTTGTTATCACAATGCTCCAGGACCAGTTTCATCACAATACTCCATCCCCCTTGTCATCATGGTGCACAATGAAACCTCTCATTACAATGCTCCATGACACTTGTCATCACAATGCTCCATGGCACTTGTCATCACAATGCTCCAGAATTCTTGCCATCACCATGTTCCATGACCATGTCATCACAATTCTCCATGGCCCTTCGCATCACAATGCTCCAGAATTCTTGTCATCACAAAGTTCCATGACCGTGTCATCACAATGCACCATGGGCTTTGTCATCACCATGCTCCAGAATTCTTGTCATCACAATGTTCCATGACCGTGTCATCACAATGCTCCATGGCCCTTGTCATCACAATGCTCCAGAATTCTTGTCATCATAATGTTCCATGACCGTGTCATCACAATGCTCCATGGCCCTTTTCATTCCAATGCTCCAGAATTCTTGTCATCACAATGTTCCATGACCGTGTCATCACAATGCTCCATGGCCCTTGTCATCACAATGCTCCAGAATTCTTGTCATCACAAAGTTCCATGACCGTGTCATCACAATGCACCATGGCCCTTGTCATCACAATGCTCCAGAATTCTTGTCATCACAATGTTCCATGACCGTGTCATCACAATGCTCCATGGCCCTTGTCATCACAATTCTCCAGAATTCTTGTCATCACAATGTTCCATGACCGTGTCATCACAATGCTCCATGGCCCTTGTCATCACAATGCTCCAGATTTCTTGTCATCACAAAGCTCCATAATTCTTGTCATCAAAATGTTCCATGACCGTGTCATCACAATGCTCCAGAATTCTTGTCATCAAAATGTTCCATGACCGTGTCATCACAATGCTCCAGAATTCTTGTCATCACAATGTTCCATGACCGTGTCATCACAATGCTCCATGGCCCTTGTCATCACAATGCTCCAGAATTCTTGTCATCACAAAGTTCCATGACCGTGTCATCACAATGCAACATGGCCCTTGTCATCACAATGCTCCAGAATTCTTGTCATCACAATGTTCCATGACCGTGTCATCACAATGCTCCATGGCCCTTGTCATCACAATGCTCCAGAATTCTTGTCATCATAATGTTCCATGACCGTGTCATCACAATGCTTCATGGCCCTTGTCATCACAATGCTCCAGAATTCTTGTCATCACAATGTTCCATGACCGTGTCATCACAATGCTTCATGGCCCTTGTCATCACAATGCTCCAGAATTCTTGTCATCACAGTGTTCCATGACCGTGTCATCACAATGCTCCATAATTCTTGTCATCACAATGTTCCATGACCGTGTCATCACAATGCTCCAGAATTCTTTTCATCACAATGTTCCATGACCATGTCACCACAATGCTCCATGGCCCTTGTCATCACAATGCTCCAGAATTCTTGTCATCACAATGTTCCATGACCATGTCATCACAATGCTCCATGGCCCTTGTCATCACAATGCTCCAGAATTCTTTTCATCACAATGTTCCATGACCGTGTCATCACAATGCTCCATGGCCCTTGTCATCACAATGCTCCAGATATCTTGTCATCACAATGTTCCATGACCGTGTCATCACAATGCTCCATAATTCTTGTCATCAAAATGTTCCATGACCGTGACATCACAATGCTCCAGAATTCTTGTCATCACAATGTTCCATGACCGTGTCATCACAATGCTGCATGGCCCTTGTCATCACAATGCTCCAGCATTCTTGTCATCACAATGTTCCATGACTGTGTCATCACAATGCTCCATGGCCCTGGTCATCACAATGCTTCAGATTGCTTGTCATCACAAAGTTCCATGACTGTGTCATCACAATGCACCATGGCCCTTGTCATCACAATGCTCCAGAATTCTTGTCATCACAATGTTCCATGACCATGTCATCACAATGCTCCATGGCAATTTTCATCCCAATGCTCCAGAATTCTTGTCATCACAATGTTCCATGACCGTGTCATCACAATGCTCCATGGCCCTTGTCATCACAATGCTCCAGAATTCTTGTCATCACAAAGTTCCATGACCGTGTCATCACAATGCACCATGGCCCTTGTCATCACAATGCTCCAGAATTCTTGTCATCACAATGTTCCATGACCGTGTCATCACAATGCTCCATGGCCCTTGTCATCACAATGCTCCAGAATTCTTGTCATCATAATGTTCCATGACCGTGTCATCACAATGCTCCATGGCCCTTTTCATCCCAATGCTCCAGAATTCTTGTCATCACCATGTTCCATGACCATGTCATCACAATTCTCCATGGCCCTTCGCATCACAATGCTCCAGAATTCTTGTCATCACAATGTTCCATGACCGTGTCATCACAATGCTCCATGGCCCTTTTCATCACAATGCTCCAGATTGCTTGTCATCACAAAGTTCCATAACCGTGTCATCACAATGCACCATGGCCTTTGTCATCACCATGCTCCAGAATTCTTGTCATCACAATGTTCCATGACCGTGTCATCAAAATGCTCCATAATTCTTGTCATCACAATGTTCCATGA